>NC_041388.1:596449815-596465549 GCF_002162155.2 Triticum dicoccoides
AGAGAGAGAGAGAGAGAGAGAATAAATCCACTCTCCCTTACAAGGGTCAATTATCGATGGCTATATGTTGTAGGTGCCCATACAAGGAGACAGGAACATATCGCAGCTCCTTTCTTCTCACTCACTCACCGCGCGAGTACATGTGGCCGACGGAACATATGGCAGAAGCAGACGCCCGGCCGGTTTCATCCTTCTCCGCGGAAAACGACGAGCACGACGCAGAAAGGCGCCCTTATCATCACTCCCTGCGTTTCTGCCGCTGCGCACATTGCCTGTTCAGCCCGACCGGCGAACCGGCCATGGCCGGCGCGGCGCCCCACGTCATGGTGCTGCCGTTCCCGGCGCAGGGCCACGTCACCCCGCTCATGGAGCTCTCGCACCGCCTCGTCGACCACGGCCTCCAGGTCACCTTCGTCTGCACCGAGCCCATCCACAAGCTCCTTCTCGACGCCCTGCCGCGGAACGGCGGCGGCGAGGCGCTGGACGGGATCCGCCTGGTCTCCGTACCGGACGGCCTGGCCGACGGCGACAGCCGCAGGGACCTAGGCAAGGTCCTGGCCGGGGTCTTGGGGCGCGTGCCGGGCCACGTGGCGGAGCTCATCAGGGAGACGGAGGCGTCCGGGGAGAGGAAGGTGCGGTGGCTCGTCGCCGACTCCACCATGGCGTGCTGCTTCCAGGCCGCGAGGAATCTCGGCGTCCGGGTCGCCTCCGTCTGCCCGGCGTCCGCGGCGTGCCTTGCCACGTCGCTCAGGATTCCCCAGCTCGTACAGGATGGCATCTTCGACCACAATGGTACTCTGCTTCTTTACTCATTTCCATGCAATACTCTGCTCCTTCATATTCTGGAACTAAATTTACTGCCTTGAGAAGTCTCAATCAATCTATTGACGCAGAGAAATGCAGTTTTGTTCGGTCCAATTCACAAACCAAAATCATAACACATGGATAATGTGCAGGCTTACCGAAGAGACACGGGAAGATCGAGATCGCCCCCGGCATGCCGCCACTCTGCCCGACGCAAATGGCATGGAACATCGACGGCGCGCCCGAAGGACGGCAGGCGGCTTTCGAGCTGGTGGTCGGGATGGCTCAGGTGACCGGCCTCGCCGAGATTGTCATGTGCAACTCGTTCCACGAGGCCGAGACCGGGGCGTTCGAGCTGTGCCCGGACATAGTGCCCATCGGCCCGCTGTTCGCCGACCAGGAGCTCCGGAAGCCCGTCGGGCAGTTCTGGCCGGAGGACGCCAGCTGCTTGGGATGGCTGGACGCGCAGCCCGAAGGCTCCGTCGTGTACGTGGCGTTCGGCAGCTTCACCATCTTCGACCCGCGGCAGTTCCGGGAGCTCGCCGAGGGGCTGGAGCTCACCGGCCGTCCGTTCCTGTGGGTCGTGCGCCCGGACTTCACGTCCGGCGGCGTCAGCAAGGCGTGGTTCGACGAGTTCCAGACGCGCGTCGCCGGCAATGGCATGATCGTCAGCTGGTGCCCCCAGCAGCAGGTGCGCGCCCGGTGCACTGCCAAGAACTTCAGCATCATGCCATGCGTTTTGAGTCCGGCCATGATCCTTGGTTATCTCGACGTACATGTAGGTTCTCGCGCATCCGGCGGTGGCATGCTTCGTGTCGCACTGCGGGTGGAACTCGACGATGGAGGGGGCGAGGAACGGCGTGCCCATCCTGTGCTGGCCCTACTTCTCCGACCAGTTCGCGAACCGGAGCTACATCTGCGACATTTGGAGGACTGGTTTGGGCGTGACGCATGGCGAGGACGGCGTCGTCACCAAGGAAGAGGTGAAGGCGAAACTCGAACAGCTCACCGGCGACAAGGGAATCGCGGAGAGGGCGCGGATGCTCAGGGATGCAGCTCGCAAGAGCGTCAGCGAGGGAGGCTCCTCGTACGAGAATTTCAAGAGATTTGTCGATCTCCTGATGGAGTGAGCTGCACCATTTCGCTCTTCCTAGAGTTCTACTAGTATCTTTATCGTGGCATCCTGAGATAGGCCAAGGAGAATATATTATATTGGACTTTAGGGGATCGTGAACAAATATTGTCCCGGCTTATTGCATCTCCAACAAATCCGCTTCCCTAATTTATTTGTTTCTGGTCCTCCGTCTGAAAAAGCTTGTCCCTCAAATGAATGCATCTAGCATCAAATTAGTGCTAGATATATTTATTCGAGGGACAAGGTTGGAACAAGCTTTTCGGACGGAGGGAGTATATCAAAGCAAGTTTGCTATTTCACATCTAGATGCAATATACTTGGGGTGCAGGGTAGAAATGCAAGAGTTTGTTTTTTTTACCTATTTTCCATCCTGAGCGATTTTCCTTCGTTTGTCCTTTTATCTTTTTGTTGGTTTTGTGCATTTTTCTTTGTTTTTTTGTGTATTATTATCGGGCTTTTGTTAATACATGTGAAGTTTTTTCGATATACAATATTATTTCTGAATGCATCAGAAACATATCTATACCGGGTTTGCTATTTCACATATTGATGTGAAATAGTTACCTCACATCTAAGTCCATCACCATAGAATAAAACTTTGCTATAAGATTCGTGCAACTGTCTCTCACACTCGTACATCCCATGCAGTCGTGTTTGTTGCTCAGTTGTGTCACGTTGTCTTCGTTGGGTTTGGCCCAATGACGAAAATAACCAGTTTCTTTTATACATTTTTTGTGGGTTGGGCTGTCTGTGTGTTTGACGGCTATACTTTTTTTTGAAGCAATGTCATTGTGAGCGGGGAGAGGCATTCTCAAAAGAAAAGGAAAAGCGCGGAGATGAAGCAAGGCAAGGTATAGGTATGCTCCATGAGTTATAGGGCGCTAGGGTGACAACTTGTAATTTTCGTCCGGTCTTTTGGAACAAGGGTATTTTTTTTTCATGTTTGTTTTTTCCATTTTTTCTTTTGGTTTTTAAACCTTTTTTTGGTTTCCTTTTTTTTGGTCTTTTTAAATCCATGATTTTTGAAATTTTATAAGTCTATTTTAAATTCACTGATTGATTTAGTTTTCGTAATTTTCGTGCAAGCGCTTTATCTTCCACCTCACTTTGTTGTTGTTTGTGTATTGCATATCTTGTTGTTCGCCTAGGCCTGTTTAGCTTCACTTTTGTCAGCTCTCGGGTCGTAACTAGGCTATGATTTTTTTGTCCCAGTTACAAATTCACTCTCGACTCACAACTAGGACCCGGTCTTTTTCCCCAGTTGTAAGCCCACCATCGACTCGCAGCAGGGGCCTGACCTTTTTTGTCCCAGTTGTAAGTCCGCCCTCGACTCACAACTGGGACCCGACCTTTTTTTGTCCCAATTGCAAGTCCACCATCTCCTCGCAACTTGGGCCCGACCCTATTTTAGTTGCAAGTCCACCCTCAACTCGTAATTGGAGCCCGACCTTTTTTTGTCCCAGTTGCAGTTCCCCCTTCGACTCGTAATCGAAACCTGATTTTTTTGTCCCAGTTGCAAGTCCACCCTCAACTCGTTACTCGGGGTTCGACCTTTTTTTTTCCTAGTTGCAAGTCCATTCTCGAGTCACAACTGGGGCCCGGACTTTTTTTCCCGATTGCAATTACACTCTCGACTCGCAACTGAGCCCCGACATTTTTTGTCCTAATTGCAAGTCCACCCTCAACTCGTTACTCATGGTTCGACCTTTTTTTTCCTAGTTGCAAGTCCATTCTCGAGTCACAACTGGGGCCCGGACTTTTTTTCCCGATTGCAATTACACTCTCGACTCGCAACTGAGCCCCGACATTTTTTGTCCTAATTGCAAGTCCACCCTCGAGCCGCAACTGGAGTTCGACCTTTTTTTTGTCCTAGTTGGAAGTCAATCCTCGATTCCTAACTGAGGCCCAACCTTTTTTTGTCCTAGTTGCAAGTTCACTCTCGACTCACATATGGCGCTAGACTCTTTTTGTCCAAGTTGCAAGTCCACTCTCGACTCGTAACTGGGGCCCAATCTTTGTTGTCCGAGTTGCGATTCCACCCTCGACTCATAACTAGGCTCATACCTTTTTTGTTCGAGTTGCAAGTCCACCATCCACTCGCAACTAGGGGCCCAACCTTTTTTGTCCGAGTTGCAAGTCCACCCTCCCATAACAAATCAGATCTCCAACATAATCCTTCGGCCTTATACTCTTCTAGTATTTACTGAGACATGGCGGGACACAAAAATCAAGAATCCTTGGATACTCTTCTGGGTGATATGATCCGGGTATACGCGTAAAACAACCTCCCCTGACTAGGTATCCTTACTCATGACAGTATCAACACCTAGTTCCAGGGGAGAGAAAAAATCCATCTAGATCCATGCTTTGAAACTACATACCAATCAAGGCACTCAACACAAGACATGGGTAACATCATCTTCTGTATGGTTTTGACGAAGATATTATACTCGCATTTAGTTATCCCTAGTTACAAAAACATATGATGATTATTTTACGTGGTTCACATAAAAAACATCATTGCTATTATTTGCATGTGATTCAAAATTAACCGTTCTAGTTTAGTCAAACAATGAGATGTAATAATAAATCATTATGAAAAATTATGCAAAAACCATAACCCTCTCTTCGAAACCAAACCTTCATGAGCCCTAACCTTATTGCAAGACGCCAAATTAAGTCTAGAGTATGGACACTGCTCGTCGCCCCCACCTTTTCTCTCTCTTCCTCCTCTTGAGAGTCTCCCCAAAGCTTCCCCACCCCTGTCTCTTCATTTGGCAACAACGTCGGATGACAGGGGGTGGGGGAACTTTGTCGTTATAGATGTTAGGGCTAGGTTTAGTAGTAGTTTAAGATTGCCTTGGTGATGATTGCTGTAATGTCGTGTCGGAGATGTACTCATATGCTTATGAGTGGCATCGATTGGCGGCAGATTGTTTCTTCCTCTCCTCGTCCATGGTGGCATGCGAAGTAGCAAGGAACATTCTCCGCTCTCTCCATCAATAAACTACGTGGAGCAGTGAATCCGGTGCATCAGGCTTTCCTTGCCCTCTTTTTCCATTGTTGCCGAGACATAAGGAAGGATGCGGGTGGATGGTTGTGCCACCCATTCTGATCTAGCATTCAAGGGGACTTGCAAGCTGCACTGAATGTTCATTCGTCTAGTTTCTTCCACTACATCAACCTTGGCCGTCAGAAAAGAAGATCAAATAAGCAAGCTATTTTGGCGAGCTTTATTCACCCTCCATGGTGAGCCCGGCCGGCTCCTTTGCCCGATGATGGCAATGATTTATCCGAAGATGGTGGCGAAAGCAGGACTACATTGCATTTTCTCTCTATTATATTTAGGGTCTTGTTTGTAAAAGAAATGATGTTTTCTATTATATTTAGGGTCTTGTTTGTAAAAAGGAAGGACATGATTATACTCTTTATTTGATTGAATGTCTTGTCTTTATCACCTTCTGATATTACAAGTTTACAACAGCTTCGGGGACCTTCTAGTCCCTTCCCGGCCGTGTTATAAAGGGAAAAAGTCCAGCACGTAGTGTAATGGATTATTTCGCGTATTGTTGTTGGTCACGTATGCATTTGCATGGCACCCATTCGACACACACGTGAGCCATACATTTTTCATTTTGCTTTTGCTTCTGCAAACTGTACTGTATTTGGAAGAAAATCTTCCTTTCCGTTTCCCTTACGTTTATTTCGGATATACTTCCCCATTCCTTATACAAGACCACAAACTCAAATTATGGTGTCAATGTAAAATTAAATGATTGTTTTGGAAGTTAACCTTTTTTTTTCGTTAAACGAATCATTAATACGCTTGTATGCATATAAGGAAGGAATGAGAAGGAAGTACTATTATGACTACATGCATGCAAGTATTAAAAAGGATGTGTCTAGGGCACATCTAGATGTGCTTTAGTTATTGCACATCTAAATGAGTGAATCAAGTATAAAGAGAAAAAAAGAGAGAAAGAAAATATTCACACGAATCTCAATGTAAGATCAAAACATAGCCGGGCTAGGCTCGAGCCCCATCTCGGGCTCGGTTGATGCCTTTTCTTTAGAAAAAACATATGACTTAGATGTGCAATACTTATGGCACATCTAGATGTGCTTTAGCAAAACTGTATTAAAAAAGTTGATAGTATGAGAAAACATCATTAATTTTTGCCTCGATTACTGTTAGTGGTCTTGTATATATGCAAAATGTATTTTTCCTAGTGACCTTATAAGGGAATGAAGGGAGTATATTACTCCCTCCGTCCTGAAAAACATGTCGCAAGCATAGTGTAATGTAAATTTTGCACAAAACCCCCTTGTATCTTCGAATCTTTTACAAACAAGTCCTTCCGTCTTCCTCCGCCCGATCTAGCTCCCGTGCATCGGGCCAAGGCCGTCGTCGGCCGATTCGTCGCCTGCGCCGCCCAGGGCCAGCTCCTCCGCCGCCCGGTACCTGCTCCTCCGCCGCCCAGTACCTGCGCCACCGCCGCCCAGGACCTAAGCCGCCGTAATCCACTCGCACCGCGATCCCCTCCGCCGCTGCCGCGCAGGACCTGCGCCACCAAGATCCGGTGGATCTCGTCCTCCTCAAGGTCCCGCCACCAAGATCCGGTGGATCTCGTCCTCCTCAAGCTCCCGAGCGCGCCTGGACCTCAAGCTCATCCTCCTGCTTATCCTGTTCCGCCAGGCTCGTGCTGCTGCTCCCCTGCTCGAGCTGTCGCCGGAGCTCCCCTGCCGCCCACCTGAGCGATGGTCACTGGTAATTTCCGCCGCCCATCCCCGCCGACGCCCACCAAATCGACGATCCCTGGACTTTCCCCCGCCCACGCCTAAGCTCCGGTCGCCTGTTCTACTCCTCCATGCCCAGTACCTCCTCTCCACAACTAGGCACCGCTCCTCCTCCAAGCCCAGGCGCTTCTCCTCCTCCACGCCCAACACCTCACTGCTCGCCCAGCAGTAGATCCTCTACTTCTCACCTGTAGATCAAGAGATCAGTTAAGCAGAGTATCAGCCGCAGATCAATTGATCAACACAGAGGACTATCATCTATAGCAGTAGTATCTGTAGAACTAGTATCTTCTGTAGCAGCAAATGATCGATATCAGCAGTATCAAAGATCAAACTTTTTTTACATCAGATCAAAGATCAAACTTGCCCGGCGCCTCTGCTCTTCAGGTACAACGATTTTATGATGTTTTAAAACATGAGCAAACTGAACATCATAACATGTTTCAGTTAGGATGACCAATACTGTAAATTTCAAAAACTAAATTAGAACATGTTTTCCAAGATGTAGATATGCACAATACAGTCTGATCTGCATTTGAAATTAGAACTAGAAAACAAGATTAAAATTAGGAAACACCCATATACTGTCAAGTTATGTCGATGCTCCACTTGAGGCAGGGAACTGCACCCATTTTCACTACTACAATTGACGGGGAACGTAGCATAAATTCAAAATTTTCCTACGTGTCACCAAGATCAATCTATGGAGTCATCTAGCAACGAGGGAGGAGTGGATCTACATACCCTTGTAGATCGCGCGCGGAAGCATTCAAGAGAACGGGGTTGATGGAGTCGTACTCGTCGTGATCCAAATCACCGATGATCCTAGCGCCGAACGGACGGCACCTCCGCGTTCAACACATGTACGGAGCAGAGACGTCTCCTCCTTCTTGATCCAGCAAGGGGGGAGGAGAGGTTGATGGAGATCCAACAACACGACGGCGTGGTGGTGGAAGTAGCGGGATTCCAACAGGGCTTCGCCAAGCGCTACGGGAGGAGGGAGATGTGTCATGGGAGGGAGAGGGAGGCGCCAGGGCTTAGGTGTGGTTGCCCTCCCTCCCCCCCACTATATATAGGGCCAAGGGAGAGGGGGAGGGCGCAGCCTTGCCCCTTCCTCCAAGGAAGGGTGCGGCCAAGGGGGGGAGGAGTCCATCCTCCCCAAGGCACCTCGAAGGTGCCTTCCCCCTTTAGGACTCTCCCGTCCTCTTGTCCCTTTGGCGCATGGGCCTCTAGGGGCTGGTGCCCTTGGCCCATGTAGGCCAAGGCGCACCCCCTACAGCCCATGTGGCCCCCGGGGCAGGTGGCCCCACCCGGTGGACCCCCGGGACCCTTCCGGTGGTCCCGGTACAATACCGGTGACCCCGAAACTTGTCAGGATGGCCGAAATAGCACTTCCTATATATAATTCTTTACCTTCGGACCATTTCGGAACTCCTCGTGACGTCCGGGATCTCATCCGGGACTCCGAACAACTTTCGGGTTACCGCATACTAATATCTCTATAACCCTAGCGTCACCGAACCTTAAGTGTGTAGACCCTACGGGTTCGGGAACCATGCAGACATGACCGAGACGTTCTCTAGTCAATAACCAACAGCGGGATCTGGATACCCATGTTGGCTCCCACATGTTCCACGATGATCTCATCGAATGAACCACGATGTCAAGGACTTAATCAATCCCGTATACAATTCCCTTTGTCTAGCGGTACGATACTTGCCCGAGATTCGATCGTCGGTATCCCGATACCTTGTTCAATCTCGTTACCGGCAAGTCTCTTTACTCATTCCGTAACACATCATCCCGTGATCAACTCCTTGATCACATTGTGCACATTATGATGATGTCCTACCGAGTGGGCCCAGAGATACCTCTCCGTTTACACGGAGTGACAAATCCCAGTCTCGATTCGTGACAACCCAGCAGACACTTTCAGAGATACCCGTAGTGTACCTTTATAGCCACCCAGTTACGTTGTGACGTTTGACACACCCAAAGCACTCCTACGGTATCCGGGAGTTGCACAATCTCATGGTCTAAGGAAATGATACTTGACATTAGAAAAGCTTTAGCATACGAACTACATGATCTTGTGCTAGGCTTAGGATTGGGTCTTGTCCATCACATCATTCTTCTAATGATGTGATCCCGTTATCAATGACATCCAATGTCCATGGTCAGGAAACTGTAACCATCCATTGATCAACGAGCTAGTCAACTAGAGGCTTACTAGGGACATGGTGTTGTCTATGTATCCACACATGTATCTGAGTTTCCTATCAATACAATTCTAGCATGGATAATAAACGATTATCATGAACAAGGAAATATAATAATAACTAATTTATTATTGCCTCTAGGGCTTCCAACAGTCTCCCACTTGCACTAGAGTCAATAATCTAGTTCACATCGTCATGTGATTAACACTCACAGGTCACATCGCCATGTGACCAACATCCAAAGAGTTTACTAGTGTCACTAAACTAGTTCACATCATCATGTGATTAAGACTCAATGAGTTCTGGGTTTGATCATGTTTTGCTTGTGAGAGAGGTTTTAGTCAACGGGTCTTAATCTTTCAGATCCGTATGTACTTCGCAAATTTCTATGTCATCTCCTAGATGCAGCTACCACGTTCTATTTGGAGTTATTCCAAATAACTGTTCTACTATACGAATCCAGTCTACTACTCAGAATAATCTGGATTAGTGTCAAAGTTTGCATCGGCGTAACCCTTTACGACGAACTCTTTTACCACCTCCATAATCGAGAAAATTCCTTAGTCCACTAGTTACTAAGGATAACTTTGACCGCTGTCCTGTGATCCATTCTTGGATCACTCTTGTACCCCTTGACTGACTCATGGCAAGGCACACTTCAGGTGCGGCACACAGCATAGCATACTGTAGAGAGCCTATGACAAAAGCATAGGGGACGACCTTCGTCCTTCCTCTTTCTTCTGCCGTGGTCGAGCTCTAAGTCTTAACTTCATACCTTACAACTCAGGCAAGAACTCCTTCTTTGACTGATCCATCTTGAACACCTTCAAGATCATGTCAAGGTATGTGCTCATTTGAAAGTACCATTAAGAATTTTGATCTATCCTTATAGATCTTGATGCTCAATGTTCAAGTAGCTTAATCCAGGCTTTTCATTGAAAAACACTTTCCAAATAACCCTATATGCTTTCCAGAAATTCCACGTCATTTCTGATCAACAATATGTCAACAACATATATTCATCAGAAATTCTATAGTGCTCCCACTCACTTCTTTGGAAATACAAGTTTCTCATAAACTTTGTATAAACCCAAAATCTTTGATCATCATCAAAGCATACATTCCAACTCCGAGATGCTTACTCCAGTCCCTAGAAGGATTGCTGGAGCTTCGCATACTTATTAGCATCTTTCAGGATTGACAAAACCTTCCGGTTTGTATCACATACAACCTTTCCTCAAAAAAACGTCGAGGAAACAATGTTTTGACATCCTATCTGCAAGATTTCATAAATAATGCAGTAATCGCTAATATAATTTTAACAGACTCTTAGCATCGCTACGAGTGAGAAAGTCTCATCATAGTCAACTCCTTGAACTTGTCGGAAAACATCTTAACGATGAGTCGAGCTTTCTTGATGGTGATACTTACCATCATTGTCCGTCTTCCTTTTAAAATCCATATGTACCTAACAGCCTTACGACCATCAAGTAGTTCTTCCAAAGTCTACACTTTGTTTTCGTACATGGATCCTATCTCGGATTTTATGGCCTCGAGCCATTTATCGGAATCCAGGCCCACCATCGCTTCTCCATAGCTCGTAGGTTCATTGTTGTCTAGCAACATGACTTCCAAGATAGGATCACGTACCATTCTGAAGTAGTACTCATCCTTGTCATCCTACGAGGTTTGGTAGTGACTTGATCTGAAGTTTCACGATCACTATCATAAGCTTCCACTTCAATTGGTGTAGGTGCCACAGGAACAACTTCCTGTGCCCTACCACACACTAGTTGAAGAGACGGTTCAATAACCTCATCAAGTCTCTACCATCCTCCCACTCAATTCTTTCGAGAGAAACTTTTCCTCGAGAAAGGACCCGATTCTAGAAACAATCCCTTATTGCTTTCGGATCTGAGACAGGAGGTATACCCAACTGTTTTGGGTGTCCTATGAAGATGCATTTATCCGCTTTGGGTTCGAGCTTATCAGCCTGAAACTTTTTCACATAAGCGTCGCAGCCCTAAACTTTCAAGAAATGACAGCTTAGGTTTCTCTAAATCATAGTTCATACGGTGTCATCTCATCGGAATTACGTGGTGCCCCTTTTAAAGTGAATGCGGTTGTCTCTAATGCCTAACCCATAAACTATTGTGGTAATTCGATAAGAGACATCATGGTATGCATCATATCCAATAGGGTGCAGTTATGATGTTCAGACACACCATCACACTATGGTGTTCTTGGCTGTATTAGTTGTGAAACAATTTCCACAATGTCTTAATTCTGTGCCAAACTCGTAATTTAGATATTCATCTCTATGATCATATCATAGATCTTTTATCCTCTTGTCACGACGATCTTTCAACTTCACCCTGAAATTACTTGAACCTTTCAATAATTCAGACTCGTGATTCATCAAGTAAATATACTCAACATCTACTCAAATCATCTATGAAGTAAGAACATAACGATATCCACTACACGCCTCAGCACTCATTGGACTGCACACATCAAAATGTATTACTTCCAACAAGTTGCTTTCTAGTTCCATTTTACTGAAAACGAGGCTTTCAGTCATCTTGCCCATGTGGTATGATTTGCATGTCTCAAGTGATTCAAAATCAAGTGAGTCCAAACGCTCCATTTGCATGGAGTTTCTTCATGCATATACACCAATAGACATGGTTCGCATGTCTCAAACTTTTCAAAACGAGTGAGCCCAAAGATCCATCAACATGGAGCTTCTTCATGCGTTTTATACCGATATGACTTACGTGGCAGTGCCACAAGTAGGTGGTACTATCATTACTATCTTTTGGCATGAACATGTGTATCACTACGATCGAGATTCAATAAACCATTTATTTCAGGTGTTTCCTCGACAAAAATGTGACTGATGGGCAACTTTTTGAAATCAAAACAAAAATGGACAGTAAACTGATAATGACAGCAAACTGTAATTTGTTACAGAGATTTTTCTATTGAAAATATAACTGAATGGACATAAAAATGGTTGAAAAGATAACTGAAGGCTAGGCTAAAATGGACAGTAAAGTGATAATGACTATTGCCAACAAGAGTAGGAAAATGCAAGCTTGTGAGATTTGTTACATAAATTTTCCTACTGAAAAGATAACTGAATTTTGTGTACTGAAAGTTTATAGTGTCCAGTGTAGGAAAGTTTACTGAAATTTGTGGAGTACTCAAAGTGCTTTGAACTAAAAAAATCATCAAAGTTCAAAGCCTAGCTGATTTGAACGGCTCATTCTCTGGGATCATCAATGTGCATTCAGGCTAATTCTTTGAATTTTGATCATCAATTCAGAGAATATATTTATTTGATTTTTTAATTTATTTGGAATTATTTAGATTTATTTGAATTGTTTAAATTAATCTGAATAATTTAGTCAAGGCCTTTGGATTAATTTGAATTTATTTGAATCTCACAATTTGGTCTAACTTAGATGATCTTGTCTACTTGGAGTACATAATCTACCGAGTAGTCATGTCCCAGTCATGCATCCATGCATCCAGTAGAAAGATCTTGCATACATGATCAGGTGTCAAACTTTTAATCAAAATCTACTGAGTAGTTATTGTGCTCATCCAGTAGCAACATCTTGCATACATGATCAGTAGTCATGTCGCAGATTTCTATTTACACTGAATTTGTATATCACCAAGAGCTCTACTAGTTTCAGACTAGATTTACACTGAATTATTTGACCAGTAGTCATGTGAACTCTCTGAATTGGTAAACACTTCCAGACTTGAGCATTCAGAGTTTGCAATTGCAAAAAAAGGTCCCTTGTTCATGAACTTGTACTGTACTCCATGCATTCAAGCAGAAAGAAACAAACAAACAAGGTCTGAAGAAGAATGAATCCCTTCTCCATTAGTTTTACTCAACATGATAAGTTCAGGTCATAAAAATCCATGATGTTGCATGAACAATTAGACAGTACACAGGGACAATTAACAGGACTACTCACGGAGACAATCACACATGATCAATTAACAGGATTAGTCCACGGTATTCCTTACAGCTCCACAATCTGGATATCAATTAACAGTATGTACACACAACAAATAGCAGCAGATGGATGGGAATTCTTTCTGAAGTAAAATTAACAGGAGCTGGACCACAAACAGCAACAGATAAATTAACAGGATTACTCCATGATGCTTCACCAACAGAGGAGGGATGTGGACGGCTGACCTCCTGCAATTCCTCAATTTCACCGCCGTCGTCGTCCTGGTGCCAGCTGTTGCCGCCAGCCAGGCAGGCCAGCGCGGCGGACGCGGAGGCGCCCTTGTAGTTGTGCCCGCCCGCTCCAGTAGACGAGGCGGCGGACGCGTTGGTCGGCTTCGACGCCCTGGCATACGCGACGCCGACGAGCTCCGCCGCAGACGCCTCTCCAGTGACCGTGCCGTGCATCGCCACCACCCGCTGCCACTCGTCTGGTCCCTTTTTCTCCTCCTGCTCTCCCCTATCTTGCCGGCGCCAGTAACCTTTTCCTCCACAGTGGCCGGGATTGGTGGTGGTAGTGGAGAATCGACGGGCAGCAAGCGCCGATTTTCCGGAAGGGGATGGGAGAAAGCTTGGAAATTTAGGGATGCGGGAAAGGGGAGCGGGGGAGCTGTGCGGGGGAGCAGGGGAGCTGCACGGGGTAGAGGTGGATCCGCTCGGGGTTGCGGTGGAGCTGCGCGGCGGCGCGGTGTGCTTGAGCTACGCCAGGTCGCCGGCGTTGCGGGGGAGCTAGTGGAACTGAGCGAGCTGGCGGAGGAGACGATTGGACCGCGGGTTCGGTCGGATAAACCTGAAGGACTTTTTCAGAAAAATACCGCTGCGACATGTTTTTCGGGACGGAGGGAGTAGATGCTAGTGTCCGTGCCGTGCCCATTCCCAGCTGTTCGCCACACATTGCATCCCTGGCAGATTGTGCTTGTAAACAGAGCAGCCGCAGCAGTAGGTGCACGCGGAGGGAGGGAGGCCAGCCATGGCCAAGGGTCACGTGATGGTGCTGCCCATGCCGTGCCAGGGCCACGTCGTCCCGCTGATGGAGCTCTCGCACCGCCTCGTCGACCACGGCTTCGAGGTCACCTTCGTCAACACCGACGTGGACCACGCGCTCGTGCTCGCCGCGCTGCCCAACGGCGGCGAGGCGCTGCGCGGCATCCACTTGGCCTCCATCCCGGACGGGCTGGCCGACGACGAGGACCGCAAGGACCTCAACAAGCTCGTCGACGCCTACCCGCGGCACATGCCGGCCTACCTGGAGGCGCTGGTCGGGGAAATGGAGGCGGCCGGCAGGCCCAGGGTGAAGTGGCTCGTCGCCGACTTCAACATGGGCTGGTCGTTCGTGGTCGCCAAGAGGCTCGGCATCCGGGTCGCCTCCTTCTGGCCGGCGTCGGCGGCGTGCCTCGCCATCATTCTCAAGATCCCCCAGCTGATCCAGGACGGCGTCCTCAACGACAAGGGTATATGCAAATTCCATTCTCTATTCTGAATTCTTATAGCTTGTGAGTGATTGCGATCGAATATTCTACTGTACTGTAGGATGGCCAGAGCGGCAGGAGACGCTGCAGCTGGCCCCGGGGATGCCGCCGCTCCACACGTCGCTGCTGCCGTGGAACAACGCCGGCGACCCCGACGGACAGCACATCATCTTCCAGCTCGTGTGCCGGAACAACAAGTTCAGCGACCACGCCGAGATGACCGTGTGCAACTCGTTCCACGACGCCGAGGCCGGCGCGTTCAAGCTCTTCCCCGACATCCTGCCCATCGGCCCGCTCTTCGCCGACAAGGAGTTCCAGAGGTCCGTCGGCAACTTCTTGCCGGAGGACACTAGCTGCCTCAAATGGCTGGACGCGCGACCTGACAGCTCCGTCGTGTACGTGGCCTTCGGGAGCATGGCCATCTTCGACCCACGCCAGTTCCAGGAGCTGGCCGAGGGGCTGGAGCTCACCGGCCGGCCGTTCCTATGGGTCGTGCGCCCGGACTTCACCGCCGGCCTGAGCAAGGAATGGCTCGAAGAGTTCAAGAAACGCGTCGCCGGCATAGGCATGATCGTCAGCTGGTGCTCCCAGCAGCAGGTCCTGGCGCACCGCGCGGTGGCGTGCTTCGTGTCGCACTGCGGGTGGAACTCGACGATGGAGGCGGTGAGGAATGGCGTGCCGGTCCTGTGCTGGCCCTACTTCTGCGAGCAGTTCCTGGACCGGAGCTACGTCACCGACGTGTGGAGGACCGGCCTCGCCGTGTGCCCCGGCGAGGATGGTGTTGTGACCAAAGAGGAGGTGAGGTGCAAGGTGGAAAGTGTCATCGGCGACGCCGACTTCAGGAAGAGGGCGTCCTGGCTCAAGGATAACGCTTGGAGGTGCATCAGCGACGGCGGCTCGTCCCACGAGAATTTCACAAGATTTGTGGACCTCCTAAGTGAATGAACAAAAAACATCTCGCGTATGCGTGTGATTAGTTTGCTATGTATCATAAGATGATACCAGCTATGTTGCCGTGGGAATTGATTGCAATATGTCTTAATAAGATTTGGCTGTATGAAACATAAATATTTATGAATTAATAATATGAGTATTAAAACTATATATATATATTATTGTATTATATATATGTTTAATTGGGTCGCCGTCTATGTATTTATTGTGCATGATTGCCTGTTAAGGTAGTATAATTTTAGGGTGAGCGGAAAATTTAGGAGATCACCTATCTAATTACAATAACCCTCATCTACATACATGCTACAAAAACTTACGTAAAC
>NC_041388.1:596465828-596488394 GCF_002162155.2 Triticum dicoccoides
GAGGGTGGGCCCCTTTCTCCCCTTATCTCCAATCATAACCCACCGCGTCTCTCATTATGTTAAATTATGTAGTTTTTTTACGTAAGTGTAGTACTCATCTTTTTTTAGGGCAATGTAGCATTACTCATCTAATTGTATAGGATGTGCGGCGACTACTATTCTAGACACAATTTCACCTTTATGTCAATTTCGTATCAACCCAAATAAGCTATGCCATTATTTTCTCATGGAGCACTGGATCTCCACTCAATGATGACACTGGATCTCTGACCAAAAGCTCTGATGGCAATGAACAAAATTTGTAGAGGACTCTTGTGGTGCGAGCATTCAGAGGCTAACGGAGGTAATTGCACACCTGCTTGTGAAACACCCCAAATGGGTAGGAGGACTAGGCATTTCATTTTGAAATTTATAAGGTTTGAGAACTTTTTTGAATCGGTAATTTTAGACATTTCATTTTGAATTTTGGGATTACTTATGAATTTTTTTAAAAAATTGAATTCATGAAAACTGTTTTATAATGCGTCAATATTTTTAAATCTATGAACATTTTATGAATCCCGAACATTTTTTAAATTTGTGAAGTTCTTTGAAATTAAGAATTTTTTTAAATTCGAATTTCCGAACTTAAGAATATTTTTGAAAGAAATCCTGAACATTTTTTAAATTTGTGAAGTTCTTTGAAATTAAGAATTTTTTTAAAATTCAAATGTCTGAACTTAAGAATATTTTTGAAATATGGTACTTTTTTCGAATTTGATATACATGAACAGTTCTTGAAGTAATAAAAATGAAGAAAAAAAAGGAGCGTCCACTCACTTGCGTTGAAACTTCTTACCAACCACCTCATTCAACGAAACAACGGACATGTCTGCAGAAATAATGACTCGAATCCAACCCAGTCACCAACGTGAAGAATTTGCATACTCACATAATGCTATACAATGTGAAAAGCTTCGGAAAATCTAGTTTGAGAAGGACTAACTCTTTTCCAGAATTCTTACATTGGCGTGAATACTCAAAAGACCATTCAAGGTAATCTTGTAGGGTGTTGAACAAAATAAACTCATATTGATTCATGTGGACTACCTGAAGAAGGTTCTGAATTGGAGATGACCAACAAGCAATTTTGAAATGCAATCAATGGTTTGAAGAAGATTATTTCCTTTTCAAAGACCTTCTGTCAGATGGCACAGAGGCAACTAGATCATCAATTTCCTTTTCAAAGAAAGGAGCAGACAAATCATGGAAGCAATCAATGGTTTGAAGAAGATTATTTCAGACTCATTTAACTCACATAAAAGCAAACAATAGAAACTAAAGACTAGAAGAACTATTTGCCCATTTGATTCCGAGGAACGAACCATCTCAAAAGAGAGAGAACTAATATTTTGGTACAATCAACTTGAACATTGTCTTAGATTTTCCGCACGCAAAAAAGTGATGAGAATCTTAACTGGCATTGTCACATTTTTTTTGTCATTATTTTCAGACGAGTTATCCTTTGGTATCAAAGTAATTATGGAATCATTAATACATGAAAGATCAATGACTCCTAAATGAAAACCAACACATACTTTTAAGAATCTCGCTTAATGATTGGCCGTGAATCGTTTGTGAGGGCTAATTAGCAATGTTCTCCGTCGCTAACACCGACATCAAGGAGCGGTTCACAATTGGTTTATTTAACGACACAACCTTCTGGCGTCGCATGGCTTATCAGTTATCAAATTATACAGAGTGCGACACCAACGAGTAGATGGAGAATCCCGTCCTATACAATTTGATAGGTGTTTCGTACCAATCATCTGCTGACACATGAACATGTCACCAATCATCTGTTGACACATGAACATGTCACCCCTGATCTTGATATGCAACCATGCATCATTACTCCGTAGACCGTAGTGAGCCACCCCTACCCCTATAGAGCGAGGTTATGACGATTGAAACTGCTGCCAGGACAAACAGAGCCATTATGTGACGATGCAAGAGCACAGTGTTAAGTGTATGATTGCTTGTGTCAATACAGCCAGTCCGAGAGAGATCGTGTTGTCTAGGCAGTGTGATTCAGCGAGGCGCACAAGCATCTTAAAAATGGATGTAAATTTCATCAAACACTAGTTAGCATGCACGTGCAACACACGTATTTTTTAAAAAGAAAATACATGTTCATCCTAGTTATAATAGATAAACATTAAAATAAAAAATCTAGTGATGCTACTTATAAATATTACACAATCAGTAGCTGATAATAATGTACTAATAATGAAATAACATTTTTCATTTAGCGGATGAATATTGAATTTTTTTGTTGTATTGAAGGGAGGATATTTTCTTTTCTTTTTAACACGGGGGGATATTTCCTTTGCGGCGAGGAGTAACTAACCTACGCAAACTTCTGACGCAAAAAGTACATATATTAAAAAATTCCAACAACTGAAACAGCTGGACAATTATAACTAAAAAATTGTTGTTATTGTTGCAAGCATATGACTCATCATGAAATAAAGAAATAAGAACATCGTGCGCTTGATTTTCCCAAAGAACATAAATATGAATGTTTATAAATATCCATTAGACAATGCAAAAAAAAATTAGGCTATGTTGTTGTCTCTGATTCATCCAGTTCTCCATGGAAACAAAGCACTCACGAGGTTCAAAAGGCCAAAGCTATTGTCTTTTTTTTTTTCTGCCGAGCGACACAACCTGCACCTGATCAGGCCCTGGGACCTGGGTATCTCTTGGTTGCTTTCAGTAAAAATATTCCAAACTTTATGCTAGGCTTCAACTTCTTTGAAGGATCCCGACCCAAAAATTAAGAGAAGTTAAGTCGCTAACATGACCATTCTAAAGAATCCGTGTCAAATATTAGTATTAGAGATGAGATTAGGATTTCCCCTAAAATGGGATTATGATTTATGGGTCAAATAATGTCAAACTTTTGGGACAAATCAAGAAGAGAAGGTGTCGCATCAAGTTTGTAGTGATGTAGTCCCTATCTAACAAAGGATCAGTGCACAACAGCTCGCATCAAAAGTTCAAGACACAACCCACTATTTAGTAATCAATACACAGCATGCAGACACAACAACACAGACGCCACCGTCCTCAACCTCCGGCCATGCACGCTCTCCTTTGTCTGCACCCGCGTTCTCCTCAAGCAACAGTCGCATTGCCTCCTCAAGCCCCGATCAGCGTCGTCCGCGCTTGCCCTCCTCAAGCTCCGGTCCGCATGGTCCGTACTCACCCTCCGCAACGGTCGGCCGGCACTCGCCCTTTGCTGGAAGAAGGAGGAGAGAGTGCACGAGCAGAGTAGGAGACTCACTGGCCTCTCGCTCAGGCAACCGCGCGTCCCTCGGGCTGCCGGCCACGCACGCCCATGCTGAGCCAACTCCCTTACCTCGCATCCAGCGTCTACCCGACGAGCCTCTTCAACGGGTCAAACACCGCGCCCGCCGCCCTGAGGCTGCGGCTGACGCCCCATATCTCTCGCATGGCGAGAAACTGGCCACATGCGGCCGCGGCAACAACATCTAACACGTCGCCCACATCGCCAAAATCCAACGGCGCCGAAAGCAGCGCGTAGGTGGTGGTCTGCTCGAGCGGCCGCTCGCTCTCGTCCCGATTGCGCCCGACGGGGACCCAGCCCTCCCCGTGACGATTGCGGCGATGTCGACCAGTCATGCGCACACGCCGCCCCACTCCAGCGTGGACTCCGCCTCCAGCCGCAGCTCCTTCTCCTCAGGGCTCTTCAAGGGTAATAACAAATTAGCGGTCGGGGAAACCAAAATCTCATTAGAATCGTATAAGGCCCAATAAGGCAAAGCAACCCCCCACCGGGCCGAACCCCCACTTCCCGCTGAATCGTTCCTCGTGTCCATCATCGCGAGCGCCCCTGCCGGCGACAGCCGGCAGCCGGCCTGGCGGATCGCATGCACCGGGGCAGAGCGAAAACGACGAGATCGTTTGATGCGCCGACGGCCGCATATGCCAAAACAGCGCGCGCTTATCAGTACCTCTGTTTCTCTGTCTGCCTACTCTCACACACACTCCCGCACACACACTGACACACACGCGCGCACCGTAGATCGACCAACATGGCCGGCGCCGCGCCTCACGTCATGGTGCTGCCGTTCCCGGCGCAGGGCCACGTCACGCCCTTCATGGAGCTGTCGCACCGCCTCGTCGACCGCGGCTTTCAGGTCACCTTCGTCTGCACCGAGCTCATCCACGGGCTCCTCCTCGACACCGGCACCACCGGCGACGCGCTGTGCGGCATCCGCCTCGTCTCCATACCGGACGGCCTGGCCGACCGCGACGACCGCAGGGACCTCTGCAAGTTCGTGGGGGGGATCACGCGGTACATGCCGGGCTACGTGGTGGACCTCATCAGGGAGACGGAGGCGTCCGGAGAGAGCAAGGTGAAGTGGCTCATCGCCGACGTCAACTTGGGGTTCTGCTTCCAGGGCGCCAAGAACCTCGGCGTCCGGGTGGCTGCCGTCTGGCCGGCGGCTGGCGGGAGTCTGGCGACGTGGTTCACGATTCCCAAGATGATAGAGGATGGCTTCATTGATGACAAGGGTATGAAAAATTCATCGTTCGTAACTTCGTATGATATTCCCTGCATTTCAAAATAATTGAAGTTTTAGTTTTTTTTAAGTCAAACTTGTTTAAATTTGATCAACTTTACAGAAAAATATGCTAAGACCTAGTACAAGACTAAACACACATAGTACGGCAAAAAATACATATAGTACGAAAAATATATTTCATTGAAAGTTTCTCGCAAAAGAAAAATGATGTTGTAGATGTTAACATATTTTTCTATAGATTCGATCAAACTTAAAAAAGGTTGACTTAGGACAAACACAGAACTTCAATCATTTTCAAAAGGAGATAGTACCATGCATACAGTGAGAAACTAAGTACTGTATTGGGAAGAATCTGCAAGTTTTGGAACAGTTTTATGTCACCGCGGTTCTTTTTAGCTGCGGATTCAAGAGATTGTTCTGCACACTTGCTAAGTCAAGCCGACATCTTGCAATATTTTAATGAAATACGGCTATATTTTAATTATAATCTTTTTAAGCATTTGAATTAAATTTAGTGAGCATAGCTTCGTTTTGAACCACATTTAGAGCATATCTAGTCGAACTCTAAAAAAGGGCTAACTTCTTTAAAGATTTAGTTTTGAGGAGTTAAGCTCCACCTAACCTAACCTAACCCTCAAACAGTTAACCTCTAAAAAATTTAGGAGTTAAGGCCAAAACCCTCCCACCCTCTCTCACTTCTGAGTAGCCGCCAACATTTCTCATCAAAAGATTCTCTATCCAAACTCCCGTCCTAATGTCACCGACGCATCCACCGAAGGTCCTAATTCTGATGGGAATGGAACCGTTGGCCACCTCCGCAACCCACCGACCACTATCGTCGGTGCTACGACGCCGAGGTCGACGAACGCACAACCTCTCGTGCAAAGGAAGCGGCTACAGACGACAACGACCGTACAGTCCGCCAAGCCGTCCACGAAGGCCGGCGGCAAGACCGCGCTGTCCATGAAGATTACCAGCCGCCCTCTGGTTGCGCTGGCCGAGAACAAACGGACGAGGAAGCCGCGGACAACATACAAGGTTATTGACGAGGCGGCGGCTCATCCACTCGGATGCCTTCTCACATCGAGTGACTTCCACGCCTTGTCATCCATCTGCGACCACCCCTCACCTCCTCCGCCGCCACCTACGACTACCGCAGCCTTCAGAGAGGATCATGTCTGCCAAGTGTCCGACGCAATGCCTAGAGAGCGTGCTAGCATCTATATGGATTCGATCTCAATCGATGACACGATGAGGAAATATTGGGAACTCACTCCTGGTGAGATTTAGGCCCAACCAGTGTTCGACTGCGGTGGTGATGGTGCTAGCCGTGGTCACGGTGGTGGTGATGGTGAGCAAGGGAATGCATGAGTTCATGTAGTATGAACTTGGCAGGAATTGATTCACGACATAATACATGTTATGCGGTGGTTTTCTGGATAAACTTGATCTATTTTGTGGCTTTTGGATGATGTATATGCATGTTTTAATTTAAATTGCTTGATTGGATGAACTATATGTATGTTTGTTATTAAATTGTTGCATATGGTGCATTTGAATCATCCAAAGGATTGACGAAATACCATGCAATTGTTTGAAATATATGTCACAAAGGATGAAACTATAGCCCATTTTTAAAAAAGAATTAAATATAAGGGTTTCGTTAGCTCCGCTTACCATTTGACTTCTCATATTTGAGAAGTTCAATATTGAGAGAGCATTTGTGGAGTTGTAGGAGAGGAGTTCTGCTAGAGATGACTATAGTGACTATCCAGATGAGATTATTTAGACAAGGGAAGCTTTATTGCAAAAACAAATGCTCTCTAAATCAAATTTAAGGTGTCATGAAAAATAAACGAGGTTCACTTTGCGAGGAATAACTTGTTCATTACTATAACTATGAATCTATGACAGTAGGAGGTATATTCGTGTCCCATTTTTTGAAGCAAAGGCTTCTCATGCTAGGCCAACGGTCTAGCTAGAATCTTCTTGAATTCAAAAAAAATAAAACCTAGTAGAATCTTGCCGAATTAAAGATACTGCACCAGAAGTCATATGTGCATCATTCGTGCAGATTGCATATCAATCAGCTTTGACTAAGTCAATACAAGATTTACGTTTTGTTCAGTCTCTTTGTAGAGGGTTTGGGACTTTTTTCATGAAACGCATGCAGATGACAACACATAAATTATTATTTTTTGATGAAAAACACCTAAACAAATGACATGTGCAGGCGTGGCAAAGCGACAGGAGAAGTACGAGATCGCCCCGAATATGCCGCCGGTCTGCCCGTCGCGCATGCCATGGTTGATCGACGGCCCACCGGAGGGGCAGCAGGAAGTCTTCCAGCTGGTGGTCTATGATAACGCGAAGGCGACCAGCCTCGCCGAGATGCTCGTGTGCAACTCGTTCCTCGACGCCGAGACTGCGGCGTTCGGGCTGTTCCCGGAGATACTGCCCATCGGCCCGCTGTTCGCCGACAAGGAGCTCCGGAAGCCCGTCGGGCAGTTCTGGCCGGAAGACGTCAGCTGCTTGGAGTGGCTCGACGCGCAGTCCGAAGGCTCCGTTGTGTACGTGGCGTTCGGCAGCTTCACCATCTTCGACCCGCGGCAGTTCAGAGAGCTCGCCGAGGGGCTGGAGCTCACCGGCCGGCCGTTCCTGTGGGTAGTGCGCCCGGACTTCACCTCCGACGTCCTCGGCAAGGCGTGGTTCGACGAGTTCCAGAGCCGCATCGCCGGCAAGGGCATGATCGTCAGCTGGTGCCCCCAACAGCAGGTATGGTATATATATTCTCAAGAACTCCATGATGCGTCCATTGCAAGTGGCAGGTCTCTGATCCATGTCAACATGCAGGTTCTGGCGCATCCCGCCGTGGCGTGCTTCATGTCGCACTGCGGGTGGAACTCGACGACGGAGGCGGTGAGGAACGGCGTGCCGATCCTGTGCTGGCCCTACTTCGCCGACCAGTTCACGAACCGGAGCTACATCTGCGACATCTGGAGGACCGGCTTGGCCGTGACGCTCGGAGATGGAGTCGTGACGAAGGAGGAGGTGAAGAGCAAACTTGAGCAGGTCATCAGCGACGAGGGAATCGCGGAGAGGGTAGGGATGCTCAGGGATGCGGCTCGTATGAGCATCGGCGAGGGCGGGTCCTCGTATGAGAATTTCCAGAGATTTGTTACCCTCCTAAACGAGTGAGCTGCATTTTACTGTATACTGAGAAACATTTTTCGTGTTTCTCTTTTTATTTGTTATACATTGTGCACGCTTTCTGACGCGTTTCCCTTGCGTATATATCTTCCCAGATTATGATGGCTCACCGAGTATAGTGGTTCCCTAGCGTACACTTCTTAATCTGTAGAAGAAAAAAAATCCGAACGATTTTAACCTGCTAACTGTACGAACCGTTTGGAATACAAAATACATTATGGCATTTCCAACGTTGACGCTCAAGCCGCCCACAACCGTGTAGACCGTGTGGTTTGGACTTGTTGTGCGATCCAACGCGAGCTTGTATCGGTCCGTATGATGGTCCGGACGCACTTTTTCCCGTAAACCAAAGACAACGTGCGGGCTTTGCGGGCGTCCGGACAACACCCACGTCCGCTTCTGACCATCCTAGCCCACACGAAACCCTCCCTCGCCCACGCGCGTTCGCGCAGAGCGGCATGCGCGCGCATTCATGACAATGTAGAGCGGCCGCTCCACATTTACAACTATGACATTCTCCGTTTTGATTCTCATATTATCAATCCAATATTCATGTTCCAATTTCATTGAAATATATTGCAACCAATTTTTGTAGCAACCATCTACAATTACAGTTCTTGAGACATAATGCATTGTACATCTATGTTTTCCTCTCCTCTACTTCCATCGATCATACACAAAGACCCCTAAAAGAAAAGAAATATCCAGGAGAAGCAGAATGCATTACATTTTTTCCACTGTCATTAATAGACGTGTGTGTGTGTAGCTGGAGCTCGTCTTAGAACAATTCGATCTGGAAACAAGGGGAAGAGTGGCACCGCCACCTTGTAGGCCTCATCTATGACCGCATCTAAGAACTAGGCGAGGCAATGTAAGAATCTGGAAAAGGATGGACACCCAATAAACTACGATGATGGGGGCAGAAGACGAGTAGACGGGCAGTGGCAAAGAGCAGCTTTCAAGCATGGGTAGGCAGAGTGAGAAAGTTCCATCTTAATCCAAAATATCCAGAGATCTAAAAAAGGGCAGAAAACAAATACAATTGGTTGCTCTAACAACACCACCCTAGTTAATTTAGAGAAAAACGGAAAGTTGGACATAAACTGGCAGAAGAAAATAGAGTGAAATACCAATTGGGAAATTGGCCCGGGTACGGAACCAAACTGAATGTTCCGCGAAAAGGAAGTGGCCATATGTGTGTGTGGCAGTGTACATGACTTAAGGTGCAACATGATTTACCATGCAAGGAGGCATGGCGCAACAACCCCATAAAGTTGCTTTACAACATGAGAATTGTTGGAACTATATATCTTTTACATATACAAGAACAAATATGCAAAAGTAAAAGTATATGCAACACATACCCTTGAACGTATGGTAATGTAGCCCCCGCCGACGGGAGGTGCACCATCATCCCTCATGAATGGCTTGTCTGCTTGGGTAGGGTGGTCGGGTGATGCATTTCGGTAAGCAGTTGTCATCACTAGTTGCATTTAGGAACAAGGTGGGGGCAATGTAAGGTGTGGGAAAGGATGGACACTCGACAAGTTATGTCGGTTGGCTCCGGACGAGCTTGCGGCAGTGGCAAAGCATATTTCAAGCATGGGTATGCGGAGTATAAAATGTTCCATCTTAATAAAAAATACAGGGATCCACAATAGGCATAAACCAAAATACAATTGTTCTCTCTAACAACATCGCCCTAGATAATTTAGAGGGTGGTAAATGCAAAACAAAACACAAAAATAAACTCCATGTAGGGCAAATGGAAAGTTGGGCATAAATTGGGAAACATTAATAAAGTGAAATGACAAAGAGCAAATTGTGTTAGGCTATAGAGGGCACGACTTCAGGGCGTGCTTCGATAGGAGCAGGTTGACCTTGAACCACGCCGAGTCTCTCGCGGCAAGGGAGAAGCAATTCTTGTGTGGCATTGTACTGTACACGACCCAAGGTGCAATACATGGTTTACAATGCTGAGAGGCAGGGCACAACAACATTAAAGATGCTTTACAACACAAGAATTGCTGAAACTATATAACTTTATTTCACTTTTCTCTTTCGGTCTACATTATCTTTGAGATTTTAAGAAAACAAACGTGCATACAGGGATTAACGGAAGTATTCTAATGGTAGGGTGACAGATCGAGATGGCATGTTGGCAAGAAGTTTGGTTGTGTTGTGACATGTGAATAGAGTGTGCCTTTGAAAACCAATAAACAGTCTTTTGCTTGACGACATCTTGACAAACGAAGCGTTTGTGTCTCCATTGCATACAGCGGCACCAATGAGCAGATCACGATGGAAAATTTAATGACACAACCTTTCCGTGTCACATCGCATGGCTAATCAATTATCAAATTATACATGCTGCGACACCAACGAGTAGATGGAGAATCCTGTCCTATATTAAGTGATTCGTAGTACTAATCATTTCTCTGAACACATAAACTTGTCACCTCTGATTTTGATATGCAACCATGCATCATTAGTTGCTAGTGAGCCACTCCCTGTAAAGCGGGGTTATGACGATTGAAACTGCTGCCAGGACAGACAGAGCCACTCTTTGATGATGCATGAGCATACGTTTTTTTTAACTGACATGATTGAAGATTGCTCACCACCTCTGCCACGCGGTGATGCAAGATCGTGTTTGGCTGCCTCTACGGAGTTGAGTACAGTTACATTATTTCTAGGGTTTAGCCAAATTTTATTCATCGAAAACCAAGAGTGGGATACAAGTCGGATCATGGGGTAGCTGAGTACAGTTACATGGAAGCAAACGAGCGATGAAATTACCTCTTCTTTGAAATTGCTCCACGACGTTGATGTGCCACGGGTGAAAATGGGAAACATACACCTGTGTGGACTGGAAAACGAGATAACACGGCTAGTATGCGTCGCCAACGAAACAAAATTAAACAGCTAAAGGATGATCATGAGAATTGGCAGGAAGGGGTGGCACACTTAAATCCGTTGGTATCAAATTATTTCTCGACTTTGTTTACCACTAAGATGGATGAGGTTGACCCTGCTTTACTAGAGAAGGTGGTACGACGGGTGGATCGGGCAATGAATGACTATCTTAATCAGCCCTATACAACAGAGGACGTGAGAAGAGCTTGTTTTCTCTATTGGGGATTTAAAAGCCCCGGGAAAGGATGGCCTGCATGCGGTTTTCTTTAAAAAAATGTTGGAACATCCTTGGTGAATCTATTACAGAAGAGGTGCTTCAGTCGATAAATGAGAAAGTAATTCCAACGGGGTGGAACGATACGGTGATCATTCTCATTCCAAAAGTTGATATCCCTGAAAAGGTAACCCAGTACAGGCCTATCAGTCTCTGCACTGTTCTATATAAAATTATTTCTAAGATGATTGATATACGCCGGAATAAGTTGTTAGATGATGTTATATCTCCTGTCCAAAGTGTGTTTGTACCGGGGCATCTAATAACAGATAATATCCTGGTTGCTTATGAGAGTATCCATACCATAAAGAATAAGAAAAAAGGGAAGCATGGATATTGTGCTATCAAATTAGATATGCATAAAGCTTATGACAGGGTGGAGTGGGCTTCCCTACATAAAATGATGATTCGGTTGGGCTTTCAGCAGGAGTTTGTAGATCTCATCATGGCTTGCGTCGTTTCATCTGTTAGATATACTGTGAGATTTAATGACAAGGAGATGGAAGAGTTCACACCTACTAGGGGTCTCAGATAGGGAGATCCGCTCTCTCCATATTTATTCTTATTGTGTGCTGAAGGATTATCAAGTTTATTGGCTCATGCAGAGGAGGTTCGTGGGATCGAGGGGATAAGAGTATGCAGAAATGCACCATCAGTTTCACATTTGTTATTCGCTGATGACTCCTTAATCCTTATGAAAGCTGATTTGATTAATGCAACCTCATTGAGACAAGTACTTGATCAATATTGTGCTAATTCTGGTCAACTAGTTAGTGAAGCAAAGTGCAGCATTTTCTTTAGCCCAAATGTGGATGTACATGCCAAAGTTGATATCGTGACCGAGGCAATGTCTGATAGATATCTTGGGCTACCTGCTATGGTGGGTGTGCACCGAAGTGATGCTTCAGGTATTTTGGTAGAAAGGTGTTGGGTTTCGTAGTAATTTCAAAAATATTCCTACGCGCACACAGGATCATGTGATGCATAGCAACGAGAGGAGAGTGTTGTCTACGTACCCAACGCAGACCGACTGCGGAAGCAATGACACGACGTAGAGGAAGTAGTCGTACGTCTTCACGATCCAACCGATCAAGCACCGAAACTACGGCACCTCCGAGTTCGAGCACACGTTCAGCTCGATGACGATCCCCGGACTCCGATCCAGCAAAGTGTCGGGGAAGAGTTTCGTCAGCACGACGGCGTGGTGACGATCTTGATGAACTACAGCAGCAGGGCTTCGCCTAAACTCCGCTACAGTATTATCGAGGAATATGGTGGCAGGGGGCACCGCACACGGCTAAGGAATCGATCACGTGGATCAACTTGTGTCAACTTGTGTGTTTAGAGGTGCCCCTGCCTCCGTATATAAAGGAGGAGAGGAGGGGAGGCTGGCCGGCCAAAGAGGGAGGCGCAGGGGAGTCCTACTCCCTCTGGGAGTAGGATTCCTCCCCCCAATCCTAGTCCAACTAGGATTCCTCGGAGGGGAAGGGAGAGAGGGGGGCCGGCCACCTTCTCCTAGTCCTAATAGGACTAGGGGAGGGGAAAGAGGCGCAGCCACCTTGGGCTGCCCCTTTCTCCTTTCCACTAAGGCCCATGATGGCCCATATGGCTCCCGGGGGGTTCCGGTAACCTCCCGGTAACCCGGTAAAATCCCGATTTCACCCGGAACACTTCCGATGTCCAAACCTAGGCTTCCAATATATCAATCTTTACGTCTCGACCATTTCGAGACTCCTCGTCATGTCCGTGATCACATCCGGGACTCCGAACAACCTTCGGTACATCAAAATGCATAAACTCATAATATAACTGTCATCGTAACCTTAAGCGTGCGGACCCTACGGGTTCGAGAACAATGTAGACATGACCGAGACATGTCTCTGGTCAATAACCAATAGCGGGACCTGGATGCCCATATTGGCTCCTACATATTCTACGAAGATCTTTATCGGTCAGACCGCATAACAACATACGTTGTTCCCTTTGTCATCGGTATGTTACTTGCCCGAGATTCGATCGTCGGTATCTAATACCTAGTTCAATCTCGTTAACGGCAAGTCTCTTTACTCGTTCCGTAATACATCATCTCACAACTAACATATTAGTTGTAATGCTTGCAAGGCTTATGTGATGTGTATTACCGAGAGGGCCCAGAGATACCTCTCCGACAATCGGAGTGACAAATCCTAATCTCGAAATACGCCAACCCAACATCGACCATTGGAGACACCTGTAGTACTCCTTTATAATCACCCATTTACGTTGTGACGTTTGGTAGTACCCAAAGTGTTCCTCCGGTAAACGGGAGTTGCATAATCTCATAGTCGTAGGAACATGTATAAGTCATGAAGAAAGCAATAGCAACATACTAAACGATCAGGTGCTAAGCTAATGGAATGGGTCATGTCAATCAGATCATTCTACTAATGATGTGACCTCGTTAATCAAATAACAACTCATTGTTCATGGTTAGGAAACATAACCATCTTTGATTAACGAGCTAGTCAAGTAGAGGCATACTAGTGACACTCTGTTTGTCTATGTATTCACACATGTATTATGTTTCCGGAAAATACAATTCTAGCATGAATAATAAACATTTATCATGATTATAAGGAAATAAATAATAACTTTATTATTGCCTCTAGGGCATATTTCCTTCATATCATCCATATAAGCTTCCACATTCCGACTGATTTGGGTGAGTAGACACTTCTGAATCATTCGCATAAAAGTGGCTCCGGCATTCTTGAGGCCGAATGGCATGGTGATATAGCAGAAGCACCCGAATGGAGTGATGAAAGCTGTTTTTACCTCATCGGGCCCGTACAGACGGATCTGGTGGTACCCGGAGTAAGCATCTAAAAAAGACAACCTCTCGCATCCCGCGGTCGAGTCAACAATTTGATCTATGCGAGGGAGAGGAAAGTGATCTTTCGGGCAGGCCCGGTTGATGTGCTTGAAATCAATGCACATTCGGAGCGACTTGTCCTTCTTAGGAACCATGACGACATTAGCGAGCCACTCGGAGTGGTATATCTCTCGGATAAATCCTGCCGCCAACAGTCGAGCCACTTCTTCACCGATGGCCTTTCTCTTCTGGACGGCGGACCGCCGAAGATGCTCTTTGACTGGTTTTGCAGACGAGTCGACTCTTAGGCGATGCTCAGCCAGTCCCCTGGGAACACCTGGCATGTCAGCGGGCTTCCATGCAAAAATGTCCCAGTTCTCACGGAGGAACTGGATGAGCGCTTCTTCCTATTTTGGGTCGAGTGTTATGGAGATGCGGGTCGTGTTGGGTTTCGTAGTAATTTCAAAAATTTTCCTACGCGCACACAGGATCATGTGATGCATAGCAACGAGAGGAGAGTGTTGTCTACGTACCCAGCGCAGACCGACTGCGGAAGCAATGACACGACGTAGAGGAAGTAGTCGTACGTCTTCACGATCCAACCGATCAAGCACCGAAACTACGGCACCTCCGAGTTCGAGCACACGTTCAGCTCGATGACGATCCCCGGACTCCGATCCAGCAAAGTGTCGGGGAAGAGTTTCGTCAGCACGACGGCGTGGTGACGATCTTGATGAACTACAGCAGCAGGGCTTCGCCTAAACTCCGCTACAGTATTATCGAGGAATATGGTGGCAGGGGGCACCGCACACGGCTAAGGAATCGATCACGTGGATCAACTTGTGTCAACTTGTGTGTTTAGAGGTGCCCCTGCCTCCGGATATAAAGGAGGAGAGGAGGGGAGGCTGGCCGGCCAAAGAGGGAGGCGCAGGAGAGTCCTACTCCCTCTGGGAGTAGGATTCCTCCCCCCAATCCTAGTCCAACTAGGATTCCTCGGAGGGGAAGGGAGAGAGGGGGGCCGGCCACCTTCTCCTAGTCCTAATAGGACTAGGGGAGGGGAAAGAGGCGCAGCCACCTTGGGCTGCCCCTTTCTCCTTTCCACTAAGGCCCATGATGGCCCATATGGCTCCCGGGGGGTTCCGGTAACCTCCCGGTAACCCGGTAAAATCCCGATTTCACCCGGAACACTTCCGATGTCCAAACATAGGCTTCCAATATATCAATCTTTACGTCTCGACCATTTCGAGATTCCTCGTCATGTCCGTGATCACATCCGGGACTCCGAACAACCTTCTGTACATCAAAATGCATAAACTCATAATATAACTGTCATCGTAACCTTAAGCGTGCGGACCCTACGGGTTCGAGAACAATGTAGACATGACCGAGACATGTCTCTGGTCAATAACCAATAGCGGGACCTGGATGCCCATATTGGCTCCTACATATTCTACGAAGATCTTTATCGGTCAGACCGCATAACAACATACGTTGTTCCCTTTGTCATCGGTATGTTACTTGCCCGAGATTCGATCGTCGGTATCCAATACCTAGTTCAATCTCGTTAACGGCAAGTCTCTTTACTCGTTCCGTAATACATCATCTCACAACTAACATATTAGTTGTAATGCTTGCAAGGCTTATGTGATGTGTATTACCGAGAGGGCCCAGAGATACCTCTCCGACAATCGGAGTGACAAATCCTAATCTCGAAATACGCCAACCCAACATCGACCATTGGAGACACCTGTAGTACTCCTTTATAATCACCCATTTACGTTGTGACGTTTGGTAGTACCCAAGTGTTCCTCCGGTAAACGGGAGTTGCATAATCTCATAGTCGTAGGAACATGTATAAGTCATGAAGAAAGCAATAGCAACATACTAAACGATCAGGTGCTAAGCTAATGGAATGGGTCATGTCAATCAGATCATTCTACTAATGATGTGACCTCGTTAATCAAATAACAACTCATTGTTCATGGTTAGGAAACATAACCATCTTTGATTAACGAGCTAGTCAAGTAGAGGCATACTAGTGACACTCTGTTTGTCTATGTATTCACACATGTATTATGTTTCCGGAAAATACAATTCTAGCATGAATAATAAACATTTATCATGATTATAAGGAAATAAATAATAACTTTATTATTGCCTCTAGGGCATATTTCCTTCAGTCTCCCACTTGCACTAGAGTCAATAATCTAGATTACACTGTAATGAATCTAACACCCATGGAGCTTTGGTGCTGATCATGTTTTGCTCGTGGAAGAGGCTTAGTCAACGGGTCTGCAATATTCAGATCCGTATGTATCTTGCAAATCTCTATGTCTCCCACCTGGACTAGATCCCGGATGGAGTTGAAGCGTCTCTTGATGTGTTTGGTCCTTTTGTGAAATCTGGATTCCTTTGCCAAGGCAATTGCACCAGTATTGTCACAAAAGATTTTCATTGGACCCGATGCACTAGGTATGACACCTAGATCGGATATGAACTCCTTCATCCAGACTCCTTCATTTGCTGCTTCCGAAGCAGCTATGTATCCCGCTTCACATGTAGATCCCGCTACGACGCTTTGTTTAGAACTGCACCAACTGACAGCTCCACCGTTTAATGTAAACACGTATCCGGTTTGCGATTTAGAATCGTCCGGATCAGTGTCAAAGCTTGCATCAACGTAACCTTTTACGATGAGCTCTTTGTCACTTCCATATACGAGAAACATATCCTTAGTCCTTTTCAGGTATTTCAGGATGTTCTTGACCGCTGTCCAGTGATCCATTCCTGGATTACTTTGGTACCTCCCTGCTAAACTTATTATTGGCTTCCTCACTAACTGGTGTAGGTGTCACTGAAACAGTTTTCTATGATGAACTACTTTCCAGTAAGGGAGCAGGTACAGTTACCTCGTCAAGTTCTACTTTCCTCCCACTCACTTCTTTCGAGAGAAACTCCTTCTCTAGAAATGATCCATTCTTAGCAACAAATGTTTTGCCTTCGGATCTGTGATAGAAGGTGTACCCAACAGTTTCCTTTGGGTATCCTATGAATACACATTTCTCCGATTTGGGTTCGAGCTTATCAGGTTGAAGCTTTTTCACATAAGCATCGCAGCCCCAAACTTTAAGAAACGACAACTTCGGTTTCTTGCCAAACCATAGTTCATAAGGCGTCGTCTCAACGGATTTTGATGGTGCCCTATTTAACGTGAATGCGGCCGTCTCTAAAGCATATCCCCAAAATGATAGCGGTAAATCTGTAAGAGACATCATAGATCGCACCATATCTAGTAAAGTACGATTACGATGTTCGGACACACCATTACGCTGTGGTGTTCCGGGGGGCGTGAGTTGCGAAACTATTCCACAGTTTTTCAAATGTACACCAAACTCGTAACTCAAATATTCTCCTCCACGATCAGATCGTAGAAACTTTATTTTCTTGTTACGATGATTTTCAACTTCACTCTGAAATTCTTTGAACTTTTCAAATGTTTCAGACTTATGCTTCATTAAGTAGATATATCCATATCTGCTCAAATCATCTGTGAAGGTGAGAAAATAACGATATCCGCCACGAGCCTCAATATTCATCGGACCACATACATCGGTATGTATGATTTCCAACAAATCTGTTGCTCTCTCCATAGTACCGGAGAACGGTGTTTTAGTCATCTTGCCCATGAGGCACGGTTCGCAAGTACCAAGTGATTCATAATCAAGTGGTTCCAAATGTCCATTAGTATGAAGTTTCTTCATGCGTTTTACACCGATATGACCTAAACGACAGTGCCACAAATAAGTTGCACTTTCATTATCAACTCTGTATCTTTTGGTTTCAACATTATGAATATGTGTATTACTACTATCGAGATTTAGTAAGAATAGACCACTCTTCAAGGGTGCATGACCATAAAAGATATTACTCATATAAATAGAACAACCATTATTCTCTGATTTAAATGAATAACCGTCTCGCATTAAACAAGATCCAGATATAATGTTCATGCTCAAAGCTGGCACCAAATAACAATTATTTAGGTCTAATATTAATCCCGAAGGTAGATGTAGAGGTAGCGTGCCGACCGCGATCACATCGACTTTGGAACCGTTTCCCACGCGCATCATCACCTCGTCCTTTGCCAGTGCCCGCTTATTCTGTAGTCCCTGTTTCGAGTTGCAAATATTAGCAACAGAACCAGTATCAAATACCCAGGTGCTACTGCGAGCATTGGTAAGGTACACATCAATAACATGTATATCACATATACCTTTGTTCACCTTGCCATCCTTCTTATCCGCCAAATACTTGGGGCAGTTCCGCTTCCAGTGACCAGTCTGCTTGCAGTAGAAGCACTCAGTTTCAGGCTTAGGTCTAGACTTGGGTTTCTTCTCTTGAGCAGCAACTTGCTTGCCGTTCTTTTTGAAGTTCCCCTTTTTCTTCCCTTTGCCCTTTTTCTTGAAACTAGTGGTCTTGTTAACCATCAACACTTGATGCTCCTTCTTGATTTCTGCCTCCGCAGCTTTTAGCATTGCGAAGAGCTCGGGAATAGTCTTGTTCATCCCTTGCATATTATAGTTCATCACGAAGCTCTTGTAGCTTGGTGGCAGTGATTGGAGAATTCTGTCAATGACGCAATCATCTGGAAGATTAACTCCCAATTGAATCAAGTGATTATTATACCCAGACATTTTGAGTATATGCTCACTGACAGAACTGTTCTCTTCCATCTTGCAGCTATAGAACTTATTGGAGACTTCATATCTCTCAATCCGGGCATTTGCTTGAAATATTAACTTCAACTCCTGGAACATCTCATATGCTCCATGACGTTCAAAACGTCGTTGAAGTCCCGATTCTAAGCCGTAAAGCATGGCACACTGAACTATCGAGTAGTCATCAGCTTTGCTCTGCCAGACGTTCATAACATCTGACGTTGCTCCAGCAGCAGGCCTGGCACCCAGCGGTGCTTCCAGGACGTAATTCTTCTGTGCAGCAATGAGGATAATCCTCAAGTTACGGACCCAGTCCGTGTAATTGCTACCATCATCTTTCAACTTTGCTTTCTCAAGGAACGCATTAAAATTTAACGGAACAACAGCACGAGCCATCTATCTACAATCAACATAAACAAGCAAGATACTATCAGGGACTAAGTTCATGATAAATTTTAAGTTCAATTAATCATATTATTAAAGAACTCCCACTTAGATAGACATCCCTCTAATCCTCTAAGTGATCACGTGATCCAAATCAACTAAACCATGTCCGATCATCACGTGAGATGGAGTAGTTTCATCGGTGAACATCATTATGTTGATCATATCTACTATATGATTCACGCTCGACCTTTCGGTCTCCGTGTTTCGAGGCCATATCTGCATATGCTAGGCTCGTCAAGTTTAACCTGAGTATTCTGCGTGCGCAACTGTTTTGCACCCGTTGTATTTGAACGTAGAGCCTATCACACCCGATCATCACGTGGTGTCTCAGCACGAAGAACTTTTGCAACGGTGCATACTCAGGGAGAACACTTCTTGATAATTTAGTGAGAGATCATCTTATAATGCTACCGTCAATCAAAGCAAGATAAGATGCATAAAAAGATAAACATCACATGCAATCAATATAAGTGATATGATATGGCCATCATTATCTTGTGCTTGTGATCTCCATCTCCTGAAGCACCATCATGATCACCATCGTCACCGGCGCGACACCTTGATCTCCATCGTAGCATCGTTGTCGTCTCGCCAATCTTATGCTTCCACGACTATCACTACCGTTTAGTAATAAAGTAAAGCATTACATCGCGATTGCATTGCATACAATAAAGCGACAACCATATGGCTCCTGCCAGTTGCCGATAACTTAGTTACAAAACATGATCATCTCATACAATAAAATTCAGCATCATGCCTTGACCATATCACATCACAACATGCCCTGCAAAAACAAGTTAGACGTCCTCTACTTTGTTGTTGCATGTTTTACGTGGCTGCTACGGGCTTAAGTAAGAACCAATCTCACCTACGCATCAAAACCACAACGATAGTTTGTCAAATAGACTCCGTTTTAACCTTCGCAAGGACCGGGCGTAGCCATACTTGGTTCAACTAAAGTTGGAGAGGCAGTCGCCCGCAAGCCATCTCTGTGCAAAGCACGTCGAGGGAACCGGTCTCGCGTAAGCGTACGCGTAAGGTTGGTCCGGGTCGTCTCGTCCAACAATACCGCTGAACCAAAATATGACATGCTGGTAGGCAGTATGACTTGTATCGTCCACAACTCACTTGTGTTCTACTCGTGCATATAACATCAACATCATTAACCTAGGCTCTGATACCACTGTTGGGTTTCGTAGTAATTTCAAAAATATTCCTACGCGCACACAGGATCATGTGATGCATAGCAACGAGAGGAGAGTGTTGTCTACGTACCCAACGCAGACCGACTGCGGAAGCAATGACACGACGTAGAGGAAGTAGTCGTACGTCTTCACGATCCAACCGATCAAGCACCGAAACTACGGCACCTCCGAGTTCGAGCACACGTTCAGCTCGATGACGATCCCCGGACTCCGATCCAGCAAAGTGTCGGGGAAGAGTTTCGTCAGCACGACGGCGTGGTGACGATCTTGATGAACTACAGCAGCAGGGCTTCGCCTAAACTCCGCTACAGTATTATCGAGGAATATGGTGGCAGGGGGCACCGCACACGGCTAAGGAATCGATCACGTGGATCAACTTGTGTCAACTTGTGTGTTTAGAGGTGCCCCTGCCTCCGTATATAAAGGAGGAGAGGAGGGGAGGCTGGCCGGCCAAAGAGGGAGGCGCAGGGGAGTCCTACTCCCTCTGGGAGTAGGATTCCTCCCCCCAATCCTAGTCCAACTAGGATTCCTCGGAGGGGAAGGGAGAGAGGGGGGCCGGCCACCTTCTCCTAGTCCTAATAGGACTAGGGGAGGGGAAAGAGGCGCAGCCACCTTGGGCTGCCCCTTTCTCCTTTCCACTAAGGCCCATGATGGCCCATATGGCTCCCGGGGGGTTCCGGTAACCTCCCGGTAACCCGGTAAAATCCCGATTTCACCCGGAACACTTCCGATGTCCAAACATAGGCTCCCAATATATCAATCTTTACGTCTCGACCATTTCGAGACTCCTCGTCATGTCCGTGATCACATCAGGGACTCCGAACAACCTTCGGTACATCAAAATGCATAAACTCATAATATAACTGTCATCGTAACCTTAAGCGTGCGGACCCTACGGGTTCGAGAACAATGTAGACATGACCGAGACATGTCTCTGGTCAATAACCAATAGCGGGACCTGGATGCCCATATTGGCTCCTACATATTCTACGAAGATCTTTATCGGTCAGACCGCATAACAACATACGTTGTTCCCTTTGTCATCGGTATGTTACTTGCCCGAGATTCGATCGTCGGTATCCAATACCTAGTTCAATCTCGTTAACGGCAAGTCTCTTTACTCGTTCCGTAATACATCATCTCACAACTAACATATTAGTTGTAATGCTTGCAAGGCTTATGTGATGTGTATTACCGAGAGGGCCCAGAGATACCTCTCCGACAATCGGAGTGACAAATCCTAATCTCGAAATACGCCAACCCAACATCGACCATTGGAGACACCTGTAGCACTCCTTTATAATCACCCATTTACGTTGTGACGTTTGGTAGTACCCAAAGTGTTCCTCCGGTAAACGGGAGTTGCATAATCTCATAGTCGTAGGAACATGTATAAGTCATGAAGAAAGCAATAGCAACATACTAAACGATCAGGTGCTAAGCTAATGGAATGGGTCATGTCAATCAGATCATTCTACTAATGATGTGACCTCGTTAATCAAATAACAACTCATTGTTCATGGTTAGGAAACATAACCATCTTTGATTAACGAGCTAGTCAAGTAGAGGCATACTAGTGACACTCTGTTTGTCTATGTATTCACACATGTATTATGTTTCCGGAAAATACAATTCTAGCATGAATAATAAACATTTATCATGATTATAAGGAAATAAATAATAACTTTATTATTGCCTCTAGGGCATATTTCCTTCAAAAGGGTGATAAGTAGACTACAAGGATGGAAAGAAAATATTTTATCCTTGGGTGGGAAAGAGATCCTGATAAAAGCTATAATACAATCACTACCAGTTTTTGCTATGTCAGTGTTTAAGATCCCGAAGAAAATGTTGGGGAACGTAGTAATTTCAAAAAATTTCCTACGCACACACAAGATCATGGTGATGCATAGCAACGAGAGGGGAGAGTGTGATCTACGTACTCTTGTAGACCAACAGCGGAAGCGTTAGCACAACGCGGTTGATGTAGTCGTACGTCTTCACGGCCCGACCGATCAAGCACCGAAACTACGGCACCTCCGAGTTCTAGCACACGTTTAGCTCGATGACGATCCCCGAACTCCGATCCAGCAAAGTGTCGGGGAAGAGTTCCGTCAGAACGACGGCGTGGTGACGATCTTGATGTACTACCGTAGCAGGGCTTCGCCTAAACACCACTACAATGTTATCGAGGATTATGGTGGAAGGGGGCACCGCACATGGCTAAGAATATGATCACGTCGATCAACTTGTGTGTCTAGGGGTGCCCCCTGCCCCCGTATATAAAGGATCAAGGGGAGGAGGCCGGCCGGCCCTATGGCATGCCAAGGAGGAGTCCTCCTCCTAGTAG
>NC_041388.1:596488777-596504976 GCF_002162155.2 Triticum dicoccoides
GCCCTCCTCTCCTAGTCCAATTCGGACCAGGGGGGAGGAGGCGCGCGGCCCACCCTGGCTGCCCCTCTCTCTCTCGACTAAGGCCCATATGGCCCATTACTTCTCCCGGGGGGGTTCCGGTAACCCTCCGGCTCTCCAGTTTTCTCCGAAATCACCCGGAACACTTCCGGTGTCCGAATATAGCCGTCCAATATATCAATCTTTATGTCTCGACCATTTCGAGACTCCTCGTCATGTCCGTGATCACATCCGGGACTCCGAACTAACTTCGGTACATCAAAACTCATAAACTTATAATATAACTGTCATCGAAACCTTAAGCGTGCGGACCCTACGGGTTCGAGAACAATGTAGACATGACCGAGACACGTCTCCGGTCAATAACCAATAGCGGAACCTGGATGCTCATATTGGCTCCTACATATTCTACGAAGATCTTTATCGGTCAGACCGCATAACAACATACGTCGTTCCCTTTGTCATCGGTATGTTACTTGCCCGAGATTCGATCGTTGGTATCTCAATACCTAGTTGAATCTCGTTACCGGTAAGTCTCTTTACTCGTTTCGTAATACATCATCTTGCAACTAACTCATTAGTTGTAATGCTTGCAAGGCTTATGTGATGTGCATTACCGAGAGGGCCCAGAGATACCTCTCCGACAATCGGAGTGACAAATCCTAATCTCGAAATACGCCAACCCAACATTCACCTTTGGAGACACCTGTAGAGCTCCTTTATAATCACCCAATTACGTTGTGACGTTTGGTAGCACACAAAGTGTTCCTCCGGTAAACGGGAGATGCATAATCTCATAGTCATAGGAACATGTATAAGTCATGAAGAAAGCAATAGAAACATACTAAACGATCGGGTGCTAAGTTAATGGAATGGGTCATGTCAACCACATCATTCTCCTAATGATGTGATCCCATTAATCAAATGACAACTATTTGTCCATGGTTAGGAAACATAACCATCTTCGATTAACGAGCTAGTCAAGTAGAGGCATACTAGTGACGTTTGGTTTGTCTATGTATTCACACAAGTATTATATTTCCGGATAATACAATTCTAGCATGAATAATAAACATTTACCATGATATAAGGAAATAAAATAATAACACTATTATTGCCTCTAGGGCATATTTCCTTCAGTATCCCACTTGCACTAGAGTCAATAATCTAGATTACACAGTAATGATTCTAACACCCATGGAGCTTTGGTGCTGATCATGTTTTGCTCGTGGAAGAGGCTTAGTCAACGGGTCTGCTATATTCAGATCCGTATGTATCTTGCAAATCTCTATGTCTCCCACCTGGACTAGATCCCGGATGGAATTGAAGCGTCTCTTGATGTGCTTGGTTCTCTTGTGAGATCTGGATTCCTTTGCCAAGGCAATTGCACCAGTATTGTCACAGAAGATTTTCATTGGATCCGATGCACTAGGTATGACACCTAGATCGGATATGAACTCCTCCATCCAGACTCCTTCGTTTGCTGCTTCCAAAGCAGCTATGTACTCCGCTTCACATGTAGATCCCGCCACAACGCTTTGTTTAGAACTGCACCAAGTAACAGCTCCAGCGTTTAATGTAAACACATATCCGGTTTGCAATTTAGAATCGTCCGGATCAGTGTCAAAGCTTGCATCAACGTAACCATTTACGATGAAGCTCTTTGTCACCTCCATATATGAGAAACATATCCTTAGTCCTTTTCAGGTATTTCAGGATGTTCTTGACCGCTGTCCAGTGATCCACTCCTGGATTACTTTGGTACCTCCCTGCTAGACTTATAGCAAGACACACATCAGGTCTGGTACACAACATTGCATACATGATAGAGCCTATGGCTGAAGCATAGGGAACATCTTTCATTTTCTCTCTATCTTCTGCATTGGTCGGACTTTGAGTCTTACTCAATTTCACACCTTGTAACACAGGCAAGAATCCTTTCTATGCTTGATCCATTTTGAACTTTTTCAAAACTTTGTCAAGGTATGTGCTTTGTGAAAGTCCAATTAAGCGTCTTGATCCATCTCTATAGATCTTGATGCCCAATATGTAGGCAGCTTCACCGAGGTCTTTCATTGAAAAACTTTTATTCAAGTATCCTTTTATGCTATCCAGAAATTCTATATCATTTTCGATTAGTAATATGTCATCTACATATAATATCAGAAATGCTACAGAGCTCTCACTCACTTTCTTGCAAATACAGGCTTCTCCAAAAGTCTGTATAAAACCAAATGCTTTGATCACACTATCAAAGTGTTTATTCCAACTCCGAGAGGCTTGCACCAGTCCATAAATGGATCGCTGGAGCGTACACACTTTGTTAGCTCCCTTTGGATCGACAAAACCTTCCGGCTGCATCATATACAACTCTTCTTGCAGAAATCCATTCAGGAATGCAGTTTTGACATCCATTTGCCAAATTTCATAATCATAAAATGCGGCAATTGCTAACATGATTCGGATAGACTTAAGCATCGCTACGGGTGAGAAGGTCTCATCGTAGTCAATCCCTTGAACTTGCCGAAAACCTTTTGCGACAAGTCGAGCTTTGTAGACAGTAATATTACCGTCAGCGTCAGTCTTCTTCTTGAAGATTCATTTATTCTCAATTGCTTGCCGATCATTGGGCAAGTCAACCAAAGTCCATACTTTGTTTTCATACATGGATCCCATCTCAGATTTCATGGCTTCAAGCCATTTTGCGGAATCTGGGCTCACCATCGCTTCTTCATAGTTCGTAGGTTCATCATGATCTAGTAGCATGACTTCCAGAACAGGATTACTGTACCACTCTGGCGCGGATCTTACTCTGGTTGATCTACGAGGTTCAGTAGTATCTTGTTCTGAAGTTTCATGATCATTATCATTAGCTTCCTCACTAATTGGTGTAGGCGTCACAGAAACAGGTTTCTGTGATGTACTACTTTCCAATAAGGGAGCAGGTACAGTTACCTCGTCAAGTTCTACTTTCCTCCCACTCACTTCTTTCGAGAGAAACTCCTTCTCCAGAAAGTTTCCGAATTTAGTAACAAAAGTCTTGCCTTCGGATCTGTGATAGAAAGTGTATCCAATAGTTTCCTTTGGATATCCTATGAAGACACATTTCTCCGATTTGGGTTCAAGCTTATCAGGTTGAAGCTTTTTCACATAAGCATCGCAGCCCCAAACTTTCAGAAACGACAACTTTGGTTTCTTGCCAAACCACAGTTCATAAGGCGTCATCTCAACGGATTTTGATGGTGCCCTATTTAACGTGAATGCGGCCGTCTCTAGAGCATATCCTCAAAATGATAGCGGTAAATCAGTAAGAGACATCATAGATCACACCATATCTAGTAAAGTACGATTACGACGTTCGGACACACCATTACGCTGTGGTGTTCCGGGTGGCGTGAGTTGCGAAACTATTCCACATTGTTTTAAATGTACACCAAACTCGTAACTCAAATATTCTCCTCCACGATCAGATCGCAGAAACTTTATTTTCTTGTTACGATGATTTTCAACTTCACTCTGAAATTCTTTGAACTTTTCAAACGTTTCAGACTTATGTTTCATTAAGTAGAAATACCCATATCTGCTTAAGTCATCTGTGAAGGTGAGAAAATAACGATATCCGCCACGAGCCTCAACATTTATCGGACCACATACATCTGTATGTATGATTTCTAACAAATCTGTTGCTCTCTCCATTGTACCGGAGAACGGTGTTTTAGTCATCTTGCCCATAAGGCACGGTTCGCAAGTACCAAGTGATTCATAATCAAGAGGTTCCAAAAGTCCATCGGTATGGAGTTTCTTCATGCGCTTTACACCGATATGACCTAAACGGCAGTGCCACAAATAAGTTGCACTATTATTATCAACTCTGCATCTTTTGGCTTCAACATTATGCATATGTGTGTTACTACTATCGAGATTCATCAAAAATAGACCACTCTTCAACGGTGCATGACCATAAAAGATATTACTCATATAAACAGAACAACCATTATTCTCTGATTTAAATGAATAATCGTCTCGCATTAAACAAGATCCAGATATAATGTTCATGCTCAACGCTGGCACCAAATAACAATTATTTAGGTCTAATATTAATCCCGAAGGTAGATGTAGAGGTAGCGTGCCGATCGCGATCACATCGACTTTAGAACCATTTCCCACGCGCATCGTCACCTCGTCCTTTGCCAGTGTTCGCTTAATCCGTAGTCCCTGTTTCGAGTTGCAAATATTAGCAACAGAACCAGTATCAAATACCCAGGTGCTACTGCGAGCTCTAGTAAGGTACACATCAATAACATGTATATCACATATACCTTTGTTCACCTTGCCATCCTTCTTATCCGCCAAATACTTGGGGCAGTTCCGTTTCCAGTGACCAGTCTGCTTGCAGTAGAAGCACTCAGTTTCAGGCTTAGGTCCAGATTTGGGTTTCTTCTCCTGATCAACAACTTGCTTGCTTTTCTTTTTGAAGTTCCCCTTCTTCTTCCCTTTGCCCTTTTTCTTGAAACTAGTGGTCTTGTTGACCATCAACACTTGATGCTCCTTCTTGATTTCTACCTCCGTAGCTTTCAGCATTGTGAAGAGCTCGGGAATAGTCTTATTCATCCCTTGCATATTATAGTTCATCACAAAGCTCTTGTAGCTTGGTGGCAGTGATTGGAGAATTTTGTCAATGACGCAATCATCTGGAAGATTAACTCCCATCTGAATCAAGTGATTATTATACCCAGACATTTTGAGTATATGCTCACTGACAGAACTGTTCTCCTCCATCTTCCAGCTATAGAATTTATTGGAGACTTCATATCTCTCAATCCGGGCATTTTCTTGAAATATTAACTTCAACTCCTGGAACATCTCATATGCTCCATGACGTTCAAAACGTCGTTGAAGTCCCGATTCTAAACCGTAAAGCATGGCACACTGAACTATCGAGTAGTCATCAGCTTTGCTCTGCCAGACGTTCACAACATCTGGTGTTGCTCCAGCAGCAGGCCTGGCACCTAGCGGTGCTTCCAGGACGTAATTCTTCTGTGCAGCAATGAGGATAATCCTCAAGTTACGGACCCAGTCCGTGTAATTGCTACCATCATCTTTCAACTTTGCTTTCTCAAGGAACGCATTAAAATTCAACGGAACAACAACACGGGCCATTAATCTACAATCATACATAAACAAGCAAGATACTATCAGGTACTAAGTTCATGATAAATTTAGGTTCAATTAATCATATTACTTAAACTCCCACTTAGATAGACATCCCTCTAATCATCTAAGTGATCACGTGATCCAAATCAACTAAACCATAACCGATCATCATGTGAAATGGAGTAGTTTTCAATGGTGAACATCGCTATGTTGACCATATCTACTATATGATTCACGCTCGATCTTTCGATCTCAGTGTTCCGAGGCCATATCTGCATATGCTAGGCTCATCAAGTTTAACTTGAGTATTCTGCGTGTGCAAAACTGGCTTGCACCCGTTGTAGATGGACGTAGAGCTTATCACACCCGATCATCACATGGTGTCTGGGCATGACGAACTTTGGCAATGGTGCATACTCAGGGAGAACACTTTTATCTTGAAATTTAGTGAGAGATCATCTTATAATGCTACCGTCAATCAAAGCAAGATAAGATGCATAAAAGATAAACATCACATGCAATCAATATAAGTGATATGATATGGCCATCATCATCTTGTGCTTGTGATCTCCATCTCCGAAGCACCGTCGTGATCACCATCATCACCGGCGCGACACCTTGATCTCCATCGTAGTATCGTTGTCGTCTCGCCAATCTTATGCTTCCACGACTATCGCTACCACTTAGTGATAAAGTAAAGCATTACAGCGCGATTGCATTGCATTCAATAAAGCGACAATCATATGGCTCCTGCCAGTTGCCGATAACTCGGTTACAAAACATGATCATCTCATACAATAAAATTTAGCATCATGTCTTGACCATATCACATCACAACATGCCCTGCAAAAACAAGTTAGACGTCCTCTACTTTGTTGTTGCATGTTTTACGTGGCTGCTACGGGCATTAAGCAAGAACCAATCTTACCTACGCATCAAAACCACAACGATAGTTTGTCAAGTTGGTGCTGTTTTAACCTTCGCAAGGACCGGGCGTAGCCACACTCGGTTCAACTAAAGTTGGAGAAACTGTCACCCGCAAGCCACCTATGTGCAAAGCACGTCGGGAGAACCGGTCTCGCGTAAGCGTACGCGTAATGTCGGTCCGGGCCGCTTCGTCCAACAATACCGCCGAACCAAAGTATGACATGCTGGTAAGCAGTATGACTTATATCACCCACAACTCACTTGTGTTCTACTCGTGCATATAACATCAACATATAAAACCTAGGCTTGGATGCCACTGTTGGGGAACGTAGTAATTTCAAAATTTTCCTACGCACACGCAAGATCATGGTGATGCATAGCAACGAGAGGGGAGAGTATGATCTACGTACCCTTGTAGATCGACAACGGAAGCGTTTGGTTGATGTAGTCGTACGTCTCCACGGCCCGACCGATCAAGCACCGAAACTATGACACCTCCGAGTTCTAGCACACGTTCAGCTCGATGACGATCCCCAGACTCCGATCCAGCAAAGTGTCAGGGAAGAGTTCCGTCAGCACGACGGCGTGGTGACGATCTTGATGTACTACCGTCGCAGGGCTTCGCCTAAGCACCGCTATAATATTATCGAGGACTATGGTGGAAGGGGGCACCACACACGGCTAAGAATATGATCACGTGGATCAACTTGTGTCTCTAGGGGGTGCCCCTGCCTCCGTATATAAAGGTTCAAGGGAGGGGGGCCGGCTGACCAGGAGAGGCGCGCCAGGAGGAGTCCTACTCCCTCTGGGAGTAGGACTCCCCCCTTTCCTAGTTGGAATAGGATTCGTGGAGGGGGGGAAAGAGGAGAGAGAGGAGGAAGGGGGGCCGGCCCCCTCTCCTTGTCCAATTCGGACCAAGGGGGGGGGGAGGGGCGCGCGGCCCATCTCTGGCCACCTCTCCTCTCTTCCACTAAGGCACACTAAGGCCCATATACCTCCCGGGGGGTTCCGGTAACCTCCCGGTACTCCGGTAAAATCCCGATTTCACATGGAACACTTCCGATATCCAAACATAGGCTTCCAATATATCAATCTTTATGTCTCGACCATTTCAAGACTCCTCGTCATGTCCGTGATCACATCCGGGACTCCGAACAACCTTCGGTACATCAAAATGCATAAACTCATAATATAACTGTCATCGTAACCTTAAGCGTGCGGACCCTACGGGTTCGAGAACAATGTAGACATGACCGAGACACGTCTCCGGTCAATAACCAATAGCGGAACCTGTATGCTCATATTGGCTCCTACATATTCTACGAAGATCTTTTATCGGTCAGACCGCATAACAACATACGTTGTTCCCTTTGTCATCGGTATGTTACTTGCCCGAGATTCGATCGTCGGTATCCCATACCTAGTTCAATCTTGTTACCGACAAGTCTCTTTACTCGTTCTATAATACATCATCCCGCAACTAACTCATTAGTTGCAATGCTTGCAAGGCTTAAGTGATGTGCATTACCGAGAGGGCCCAGAGATACCTCTCCGACAATCGGAGTGACAAATCCTAATCTCGAAATACGCCAACCCAACATGTACCTTTGGAGACACCTGTAGAGCACCTTTATAATCACCCAGTTACGTTGTGACGTTTGGTTGCACACAAAGTGTTCCTCCGGTAAACGGGAGTTGCATAATCTCATAGTCATAGGAACATGTATAAGTTATGAAGAAAGCAATAGCAACATACTAAACGATCGGGTGCTAAGCTAATGGAATGGGTCATGTCAATCAGATCATTCATCTAATGATGTGATCCTGTTAATCAAATGACAACTATTTGTCCATGGTTAGGAAACATAACCATCTTTGATTAACAAGCTAGTCTAGTAGAGGCATACTAGTGACACTCTGTTTGTCTATGTATTCACACATGTATTATATTTCTGGTTAATACAATTCTAGCATGAATAATAAACTTTTATCATGATATATAAGGAAATAAATAATAACTTTGTTATTGCCTCTAGGGCATATTTCCTTCATTAACTTCAACTCCTGGAACATCTCATATGCTCCATGACGTTCAAAACGTCGTTGAAGTCCCGATTCTAAGCCGTAAAGCATGGCACACTGAACTATCGAGTAGTCATCAGCTTTGCTCTGCCAGACGTTCATAACATATGGTGTTGCTCCAGCAGCAGGCCTGGCACCCAGCGGTGCTTCCAGGACGTAATTCTTCTGTGCAGCAATGAGGATAATCCTCAAGTTACGGACCCAGTCCGTGTAATTGCTACCATCATCTTTCAACTTTGCTTTCTCAAGGAACGCATTAAAATTCAACGGAACAACAGCACGGGCCATCTATCTACAATCAAACATAAACAAGCAAGATACTATCAGGTACTAAGTTCATGATAAATTTAGGTTCAATTAATCATATTACTAAAGAACTCCCACTTAGATAGACATCCCTCTAATCCTCTAAGTGATTACGTGATCCAAATCAACTAAACCATGTCCGATCATCACGTGAGATGGAGTAGTTTCATTGGTGAACATCACTATGTTGATCATATCTACTATATGATTCACGCTCGACCTTTCGGTCTCCGTATTCCGAGGCCATATCTGTATATGCTTGGCTCGTCAAGTATAACCCGAGTATTCCGCGTGTGCAACTATTTTGCACCCGTTGTATTTGAACGTAGAGCCTATCACACCCGATCATCACGTGGTGTCTCAGCACGAAGAATTTTCGCAACGGTGCATACTCAGGGAGAACACTTCTTGATAATTAGTGAGAGATCATCTTAAAATGCTATCGTCAATCAAAGCAAGATAAGATGCATAAAAGATAAACATCACATGCAATCAATATAAGTGATATGATATGGCCATCATCATCTTGTGCTTGTGATCTCCATCTTCGAAGCACTGTCGTGATCACCATCGTCACCGGCGCGACACCTTGATTACCATCGTAGCATCGTTGTCGTCTCGCCAATCTTATGCTTCCACGACTATCGCTACCGTTTAGTGATAAAGTAAAGCATTACAGCGCAATTGCATTGCATACAATAAAGCGACAACCATATGGCTCCTGCCAGTTGCCGGTAACTTGGTTACAAAACATGATCATCTCATACAATAAAATTTAGCATCATGTCTTGACCATATCACATCACAACATGCCCTGCAAAAACAAGTTAAACGTCCTCTACTTTGTTGTTGCAAGTTTTACATGGCTGCTACGGGCTTAAGCAAGAACCAATCTTACCTACGCATCAAAACCACAACGATAATTTGTCAAGTTGGTGCTGTTTTAACCTTCGCAACGACCGGGCGTAGCCACACTCGGTTCAACTAAAGTTGGAGAATCTGACACCCGCTAGCCACCTTTGTGCAAAGCACGCCGGGAGAACCGGTCTCGCGTAAGCGTACGCGTAATGTCGGTCCAGGCCGCTTCGTCCAACAATACCGCCGAACCAAAGTATGACATGCTGGTAAGCAATATGACTTATATCGCCCACTACTCACTTGTGTTCTACTCGTGCATATAACATCAACACATAAAACCTAGGCTCTGATACCACTGTTGGGGAACGTAGTAATTTCAAATTTTTTCCTACACACACGCAAGATCATGGTGATGCATAGCAACGAGAGGGGAGAGTGTGATCTACGTACCCTTGTAGACCGACAGCGAAAGCGTTAGCACAACGCGGTTGATGTAGTCGTACGTCTTCATGGCCCGACCGATCAAGCATCGAAACTACGGCACCTCCGAGTTCTAGCACACGTTCAGCTCGATGACGATCCCCGGACTCCGATCCAGCAAAGTGTCGGGGAAGAGTTCCGTCAGCATGACGGCGTGGTGACGATCTTGATGTACTACCGTAGCAGGGCTTCGCCTAAGCACCGCTACAATGTTATCGAGGATTATGGTGGAAGGGGGCACCGCACACGGCTAAGAATATGATCACATGGATCAACTTGTGTGTCTAGGGGTGCCCGTGCCCCTGTATATAAAGGATCAAGGGGAGGAGGCCGGCCGGCCCCTATGGCGCGCCAAGGAGGAGTCCTCCTCCTAGTAGGAGTAGGACTCCTACTAGAAGGGGGAAGGAAGTGGGGAGGGAGAAGGAAAGGGGGGGGGGCGCCGCCCCCCTCTCCTAGTCCAATTCGGACCAGGGGGGAGGAGGCGCGCGGCCCACCCTGGCTGCCCCTCTCTCTCTCCACTAAGGCCCATATGGCCCATTACTTCTCCCGGGGGGGTTCCTGTAACCCTCTGGCTCTCCGGTTTTCTCCGAAATCACCCGAAACACTTCCGGTGTCTGAATATAGCCGTCCAATATATCAATCTTTATGTCTCGACCATTTCGAGACTCCTCGTCATGTCCGTGATCACATCCGGGACTCCGAACTAACTTCGGTACATCAAAACTCATAAACTTATAATATAACTGTCATCGAAACCTTAAGCGTGCGGACCCTACGGGTTCGAGAACAATGTAGACATGACCGAGACACGTCTCCGGTCAATAACCAATAGCGGAACCTGGATGCTCATATTGGCTCCTACATATTCTACGAAGATCTTTATCGGTCAGACCGCATAACAACATACGTTGTTCCCTTTGTCATCGCTATGTTACTTGCCCGAGATTCGATCGTCGGTATCTCAATACCTAGTTCAATCTCGTTACTGGTAAGTCTCTTTACTCGTTTCGTAATACATCATCTTGCAACTAACTCATTAGTTGTAATGCTTGCAAGGCTTATGTGATGTGCATTACCGAGAGGGCCCAGAGATACCTCTCCGGCAATCGGAGTGACAAATCCTAATCTCGAAATACGCCAACCCTACATTCACCTTTGGAGACACCTGTAGAGCTCCTTTATAATCACCCAGTTACGTTGTGACGTTTGGTAGCACACAAAGTGTTCCTCCGGTAAACGGGAGTTGCATAATCTCATAGTCACAGGAACATGTATAAGTCATGAAGAAAGCAATAGCAACATACTAAACGATCGGGTGCTAAGTTAATGGAATGGGTCATGTCAATCACATCATTCTCCTAATGATGTGATCCCATTAATCAAATGACAACACATGTCTATGGTTAGGAAACATAACCATCTTCGATTAACGAGCTAGTCAAGTAGAGGCATACTAGTGACGTTTGGTTTGTCTATGTATTCACACAAGTATTATGTTTCCGGATAATACAATTCTAGCATGAATAATAAACATTTATCATGATATAAGGAAATAAAATAATAACATTATTATTGCCTCTAGGGCATATTTCCTTCAGAAAATTTGCAAGGAAATTACTGATGCTATTTCTGGGTTTTGGTGGGGTGATATAGAGGAAAAGAACAAGATGCATTGGTAGTGGGCATGGTGGAAGATGTGTATCCCCAAGAGCAGGGCCGGGCCGACAAAATCCGGGGCCCTGTGCGAAACTAAAAAATGGGGCCCTATCTTAAAAAAAATGAACTAACAAGAAATTATAGTATATATATCTCGCAGAAAAAAATTGTAATGTATATAATATAATGGCTTACATAACAATTGAAAATATAAAAAGTCATACCTATCCAACTCCTGGTTGCTATTTATTTGAACATCCTCATTCTTTTAGTATTCTTTATGATTAGAAACCGAAGTTAATACCTATATAAGAAGTACAATTTGAATATATTGGCTCAAAGAGGCATACAACTAGTGAACACATTCAAGTTTGAGCTAACATGTGCACTGTCCAAGAAAAGGCATTGCAATATTTGGATGTAGTATAGCACTTGAAATATGTAAGAGACTAATATTTAGAGGCTAAATCATATTTATGTCTTTTACATTTGAATAATAATAAAATAAAAAGCAAACTGCTAGGCTCATGAGCCTATATATAAACCATAATATGATGTATACAACTGTGTCTAGGAAAAAAGAGTAACTGTCTTTATACTTGTTACAATGGTATAGCACTTGGAAGTATCACATACAAACTATATGCGGGTATGCTAGTAATTAAAGAAAACATGGGATATTTTCTGATATATTCTGGGGAGATATTTGAAATTTACCATCAGAAATACTTGAGGCAACAAAAACTATATCAAATCTAACTTCCATATCCCTGATCTACAACGGCGGAGCTCAATCTACATGTAGGGGATGTGTTTATGAGTCTGGAGGAGTGGAGGTCCTTGTATTCACCTGCAGCGGCCAGTTGCCCTGTGATCCGATCGATCCAGGGACCGAGGGGCGAGGGATCAGACTCCAGGATAGAACACCTTCGACCGAGGGATCAGACTCCAGAACACCTTGGATCGATCGTCGATCCAAGGACCGAGGGATCAGACTCCAACACAGCGAAGTGAACACCTTGGATCAAAGGTCCTTTCCTGCAGGCTGTAGCGATCGAGACGAGTAGGAGGACTGGAAGAGGAGGAGGAGATCGATCCCCGATCCCGTTTCAGCGCTGGTCGCTCGATGGCTCGATCCTCGATGCCCTCGTTGCTTTGACTCCAGCAGTCCAGACCACTACAGCACCCAGCAGCCCAAAGCGCATAAGTTTTTTTTAGTACTAGGCCTTTGTAAAAAAATTGGGGCCCCCCAAATTTTTGGGCCCTGTGCGGGCCGCACTTTTTGCACCACTATGGGCCCGACCCCGCCCAAGAGAGATGGCGGCATGGGGTTTAGAGATCTACGTGCTTTTAACTTAGTGATGCTAGCAAAGCAAAGTTGGAGATTTATTTCCAATCTGGATAGCTTATGTGCTAGAGTGCTTCGAGCAAAGTACTGTCCTGATGGGAACCTTCTAAAAGCAGGACCTAAAAAGGGGTCACCATTTACATGGCAAAGTACAGTGGCTGGGTTGCAGACCTTCAAAAGGGGGCATATTTGGCGAGTTGCATCTGGTAGTAGCATTAACATATGGGAAGACCATTGGATCCCATGTAGCCCATCAAGAAAAGTTATCTCACTGAAATGAATGTGTATGCTGCAAACTGTTGACGAACTGATTGACCCTTGGACAAGAACTTGGGATGAAGCACTTTTACGTGATAATTTTATATCTATTGATGTTGAGAGAATTTTGAGGATACCCCTGAGCACAAATCTGACAGAGGATTTCATAGCTTGGCATAAAACACAATCCTTCTCTTTCTCTGTCCGATCCGCGTACTATACAGAATGGGCTCACCAGTTCGGGGGCAGAATAAGAAGAGAAGAGGACGGACCATCATCTTCCAATCCTGTTTGGGAGATTCTCTGGAAGCTGAATGTTCCTAGCAAAGTGGAAAATTTTGGCTGGAAGGTGCTACATGGGATGATACCGGGTATGGCATTACTCGCAAACCGACATATTCCCGTCTCGGGACAATGTCCGGTTTGTAGAAATGCAGCTGAAGATTTGAAGCATCTTATGTTCACTTGTGACCGAGCTAGAGCTGTTTGGCGGGCTATGGGAGTTCATGAAATAGTTGAAGTGGCAGCAGAACAGGACCGATCTGGCAGTATCATCCTCGAGAATATCCTTAGAGATAAACAACAGCATCTTGTGCAACTAACTCAGAGTGGCATACATGAGTCCATATTTGTGGGGGCTTGGTATATATATATGGTGGCAACGGAGGCAGTTGGTGAAGGGTGAAGGGGTGGCGAGCCCACCAAAATCTGCCCTCTCCATATATGCAATAACGATTAACTTTGCTGGAGCAAAGAAGGCTGCTGATGTTCCTCAAGTTAAGTGGGCAAAACCAGAACATAACAAGTATAAGGTGAATGTTGATGCATGTTTCATGGACAATGGAAGGGGAGCAACTGCGGCTATTCTTCGGGATCACCATGGGCAAGCACTTGCAGGCTCAACGACACTCTTTAGTTAAGTGCGAGATGCCCCTACTGCCGAAGCAATGGCTATATTGAACGGCTTGGCCTTGGCAGATCAGCTGGGATGCTCAAATATCATGTTTGAATCGGATTGCTTGGAAGTCACATCAGCATGCAATGGAGAGAGATGGAAATACTGAGCCCCTATTCTGCTATTTTGAGTGACTGTTTCATCCTTGCTCACAGGATCGGTCTGGTATCCTATGCATATTGTCCTAGAGAGGCAAACACTGTGGCACATGAGCTAACTAGAAAATCTTTTGATTCAAATTCTGTAATTGCGTGGGATAATGATCCTCCACACAGTATTCTAGATGCCCTTGTTAGAGATGTAACCATTATTTAATTTGAATAAAATGTGCCACAAGTTAAAAAAAAAAGACCCCTCACTCGAAAGGCCCAATAAGAAGAATCACCCCACCGGGCCGACCCCCCACTTGTCACTCTCACTCCTCGTGTCCATCATCGCGCGCGGCCAACAGAAACGCGAGCCGGCGGCGCCGGCGACAGCCGGCAGCCGGTCTCGCCGATCGTAGTCGTACCAGAGGGCAGAGAGAAAACGACGAGATCGTTTAGTGCGGCGACGGGCGCAACTGCCAAAGCAACGCGCGCTTATCAGTATCTGTCCGTCTCTCTTTCTCTCCGTACGCTGCTTGTCCAATATTGGCAGAAGGCAGCGACGCAGCGTCTACGCCGACGGCGCAGCTAGCTTCCGAAATCAACCCCAGCAGTGAGTCGACCAGCATGGCCGGCGCCGCGCCTCACGTCATGGTGCTGCCGTTCCCGGCGCAGGGCCACGTCACGCCGTTCATGGAGCTGTCGCACCGCCTCGTCGACCACGGCTTCCAGGTTACCTTCGTCTGCACCGAGCTCATCCACGCGCTCCTCCTCGACACCGGCACCACCGGCGACGCGCTGTGCGGCATCCGCCTCGTCTCCATACCGGACGGCATGGCCGAAGGCGACGACCGCAGGGACCTCTGCAAGTTCGTGGGCGCCATCACGCGGTACGTGCCGGGCTACGTGGAGGACCTCATCAGGGGGACGGAGGCGTCCGGGGAGAAGGTCAAGTGGCTCCTCGCCGACGTCAACCTAGGGTTCTGCTACCAGGGTGCCAAGAACCTCGGCGTCCGGGTGGCTGCCGTCTGGCCGGCGGCCGCGGCGAGTCTCGGGATTTGGTCCAGCATTCCCAAGATGATAGAGGATGGCTTCATCGATGACAAGGGTACCAAATATCTATCCTTCTACTGCCTAGTTTCCATTGTTTATATTTATATATATCATAAAAGAAAAGTTTCGATTCTTTATTATATACATATCCTCCGTTTCAAAATATTAAAAGTTCTACATTTGTCCCAAGTCAAACTTTAGTAAAATTCCACCAAGTTTGCTAAAAACTTTCCTAATATATAATACATGGAACATATATAGTTTAAAATATATATTATGCTAAATCCAATGAAACTAATTTTCTGTTGTAGAAGTTGGTATTTTTTTCATATATTTGATCGAACTTAAATAAGTTTATTAGTTTAGGACAAATCTAAAACTTCAGGTATTTTAAAATTGAAGGAGTATTAAACCTAAAAAAATATTTTTGGGATTTTTTTTCAAACTATTGTAAAAGATCTAAAAAATCATTTGAGAAAGACACTAAAGGGCATCTTAAATCTAATAATTGTCAAAAAAAAGTTGTCAGTTCAATGGAAAGACAACTAGACGCAAAACAATCAGTAAAAAATAAAATTACATTGAAAATCATACTCTTCATCTTCTTTCTTCGATTATACACCGGCCATCGAAAATTCAAAATTGTATTGAACCGACGGTCAAGAAAAGGAACACCTACAAACGGCCTCACCATGCCATGCTTTGAAAACCGAAATAGCCACTCACCGCTTGAAACGAGGTCTTTTTTTATTTTTTCCTTTTCTTATTTATTTCTCCACCTCTTTCTCTCCTTCTTCTTCTCCTTCTTCCTCTTCTTATTTTCCTTTTACTCTCCTTTTTCTTCTTCTTCCTTCTTCCTGTTTTCTTCCTTTTCATTATTTTACCTTTTCCTCTCTGATCCACTAACCTAGAATCTAGTATCCTAAAATGCACTAACAGTAGAACTAATAACCTAAAATGCACTAAATCAACTAACCTTAAATGTAACTTTTGTAGCACAATTTTTTTTCTAAATATG
>NC_041388.1:596505389-596513383 GCF_002162155.2 Triticum dicoccoides
ATTCTATGAAAAAAAATCATACATCAATGCATACATATCCATGGATCATACATACATCTGCATATATACATATACATACGACATCCATATATACATACATCAATGAATTGCAAAAAGGTGTATGGAAAAACATTTTTCGTGTTTCTCTTTTTATAAGAATTTCCAGAGATTTGTTACCCTCCTGAACGAGTGAGCTCATTTTACTGTATACTGAGAAACATTTTTCGTATTTCTCTTTTTATTTGTTATACATTGTGCACGCTTTCTGACGCGTTTCCCTTGCGTATATATCTTCCCAGATTATGATGGCTCACCAAGTATAGTGGTTCCCTAGCGTACACTTCTTAATCTGTAGAAGAAGAAAAATCCGAACGATTTTAACCTGCTAACTGTACGAACCGTTTGGAATACAAAATACGTTATGGCATTTCCAACGTTGACGCTCAAGCCGGGCGCAACCGTGTGGACCGTGTGGTTCGGACTTGTTGTGCGAACCAACGCGAGCTTGTATCGGTCCGCATGGTGGTCCGGACGCACTTTTCCCCGTAAACCAAAGACAAACGTGCGGGCTTTGCGGGCGTCCGGACAACACCCACGCCCGCTTCTGACCATCCTAGTCCACACGAAACCCTCCCTCACCCACGCGCGTTCGCGCAGAGCGGCAAGTGCGTGCATTCATGCCAATGTAGAGCGGCCGCTCCACATTTACAACTATGACATTCTCCGTTTTGATTCTCATATTATCAATCCAATATTCATGTTTCAAGATGTGGTCCAGCATTCCCAAGATGATAGAGGATGGCTTCATCGATGACAAGGGTACCAAATATCTATCCTTCTACTGCCTAGTTTCCATTGTTTATATTTATATATCATAAAATAAAAGTTTCGATTATTTATTATATACATATTCCTCCGTTTCAAAATATTAAAAGTTCTACATTTGTGCCAAGTCAAACTTTCGTAAAATTCGACCAAGTTTGGTGAAAACTTTCCAAATATATAATACATGGAACATATATAGTTTAAAATATATATTATGCTAAATCCAATGAAACTAATTTTCTGTTGTAGAAGTTGGTATTTTTTTCATATATTTGGTCGAACTTAAATAGGTTTAGTTTAGGACAAATCTAAAACTTCAGAAATTTTAAAACGAAAGGAGTACTTAAAACAAAAAAATATTTTGGCAAAAAAAATTATTTGAGAAAAAGACACTAAACGGCATCTTAGGTCTGATAATTGTCAAAAAAAAGTTGTCAGCTCAATGGAAAGACAACTAGACACAAAACAACCAGTAAAAAATAAAATTACATTGATAGTCATACTCTTCATCTTCTTTCTTGGATTATACACCACCCATCAAAAATTCAAAATTGTATTGAACCGATGGTAAAGAAAAGGGACACCTGCAAACGGCCTCATCATACCATGCTTTGAAGACCGAAATAGCTACTCACCGCTTGAAACGAGATCTAAAAACTGTTGAACACACATCGATTGGGGCATCAGACCACACAAACACATGCTTACACTCCTTCTCCACCTGTCAAGAGGGTTCAAGAAACCAGATCATGTTGCTTAACAAATTGAAAGAAGATATCGAAGTCGGCGCACTATGATCCAACCAACAACATTCCTAGATTGCTACACTAGTTGCCAAGATCTAAAGATCCGAAGAGAGCCAGCATATTTGACAACACCATGGTTGGTGTAGGATTAGACGTCGCCGGTGTAGGGAAATGGCGGAGAGATCTCATTCCAATACGTTGTCACCGCCAGCACCTCCCCGATGCTGCTAGAAAACCAAAACCCTTATAAAGATAAGAAAAATGGAAGGGATGGATCCCCATTCCTCTAGCTGTCGACGAGATTGCCTGGGGTGACTATGGTGGAAAAGACCTTATGAAAACTTGGGTTGGAAGGGTTGGCCATGGTTAGCGGCATGATATTGCATTGCACAAAAGAAGAAATAAAATGTAAAAACAAATAAAACAAAAAATGACAAAAAAATTTGCACATGATTGGTATAGAAATTGCATTGTTTCCTAACGTGCAAAAATAAGGGTATCGTAGTGCAATTTTAACACATCGGTATGAATCGGACACACATTGCATAAAAATTGAGTGAATATATATCCATGTTATGGGAGCTATTATTTGATAGGTGCTTATTTCTTGGGTGTTCAGTCAAATTTTCTCCACCACTCTCCACCACCCGATCTAGATCCAAAGGCACTTTCTTCTTCTTCTTCTTCTTCTTCTTTTTTAGCATTCTTTTTTCCCTTACACTAATACTAAGAAAATAAAACAAAATAAAAAATAAGTTATATAGGGAAGAATGAATTAGTGGCATGGTATTACCCTTTAAGGAAAAATAAAATAACAAACTAAAACAAACAATGACCAAATTTGCACAAAATTTACACGAAATTTGCACTATGTTATAATATTCAATAATAAGCATCTAACGGTCAATGTTTTTGCCAAAGGAAGTTTCCTAAGAAGGAATAAGTTAATGGCACAGGTAGTATGCCAACAAAGTGACTGACCCAAATTGAAAATTCAGGTGACTTGCATATAGCTAAAATCAGAGGAAATTTCACTTTAAATCAGATATTTGTCTTGATATGACATATCAAACTAACCACCAACGATAACAATATAACTCTGCAGCAGAAGTCATATGTGCATCGTCTCTGCAGATTGCATATCAATCAGCTTTGCGATTTTCCCTTGAAGCACACATGATGACAAATAAGTGCATTGCAGGCGTGGCAAAGCAGGAGGGAATATATGAGATCGCCCCCAAGATGCCGACGATCTGCATGTCGCGCCTGCCGTGGTACATCGACGGTCCAACCGAGGGGCAGCAGCTGATCTTCAAGCTCGTGGTCACCGACAACGCCCAAGCGACCAACCTCGCCGAGATCGTCGTGTGCAACTCGTTCCACGACGCCGAGACAACGACGTTTGAAATGTTCCCGGAGATATTGCCCATCGGCCCGCTGTTTGCCGACCAGGAGCTCCGGAAGCCTGTCGGGCAGTTCTGGCCGGAAGACATCAGCTGCTTGGAGTGGCTCGGCTCGCAGTCCGAAGGCTCCGTCGTGTACGTGGCGTTCGGCAGCTTCACCATCTTCGACCCGCGGCAGTTCAGAGAGCTCGCCGAGGGGCTGGAGCTCACCGGCCGGCCGTTCCTGTGGGTGGTGCGCCCGGACTTCACCTCCGACGGCCTCGGCAAGGCATGGTTCGACGAGTTCCAGAGCCGCGTCGCCGGCAAGGGCATGATCGTCAGCTGGTGCCCCCAGCAGCAGGTGCGTACATTACCAAGAAATGTGCGTCTGTCAGCGCTCATTGCAAGCTCCAGGTTCTCATCCATGTCAACATGCAGGTTCTGGCGCATCCCGCGGTGGCGTGCTTCGTGTCGCACTGCGGGTGGAACTCGACGACGGAGGCGGTGAGGAACGGCGTGCCGATCCTGTGCTGGCCCTACTTCGCCGACCAGTTCACGAACCGGAGCTACATCTGCGACATCTGGAGGACCGGCTTGGCCGTGACGCTCGGAGATGGAGTCGTGACGAAGGAGGAGGTGAAGAGCAAACTTGAGCAGGTCATCAGCGACGAGGGAATCGCGGAGAGGGTAGGGATGCTCAGGGATGCGGCTCGTATGAGCATCGGCGAGGGCGGGTCCTCGTATGAGAATTTCCAGAGATTTGTTACCCTCCTAAACGAGTGAGCTAGCTGCATTTCACTCGTTACTGTCTGAGACGGCCGAAGAAACATTTTTCGACTCTTTCTTTTCTCTTTTTTATGTCGTGCACGCTTTCTGGCGTGCTTCCCTTGCGTACTCCCCAGATTATGATTGCTCACCAAACAAAGTATGCACGTGGTTCCTTAGCGTACACATCTTAATCTGTAAGGAAATTTTTGAACGATTTTAACCTGCTAACTGTACGAACAATTTGCAGTACAAAGTAGGTTATGAAGCCCAAAATCAGCATGAAAGGAATGAGGCGGGGTAAGTGTATATGCATATATGTAAGCATCTGAGATTCTACAATCCTCAACAACACCAGCTGTGACGCGGGATGGTACACTCCCAACTAACGGAAATTAGTTTTAATTCTATAACCACATTTAGCAAGATTATGCGCAATCCATTTCTAAGTCTGGGCTCATCTGCATCCAGTGAACAGTAAACTTTAAATTTTTTTAAAAAATCCAAATTATTTTTGTATGGAAGCTTTTTCAGTGGGTGAGGGCCATGCCAACTTTCAGCTTGTTCGGACATCTGAGTAGCTCTCACAAAAAAAGGGTCCAACCAGTAAATTGTTGCATAGACCCTAAATTTCTCTTTTTTGCCGAGAGAGACTCAGATGTTCAAACTAGCTGAAATTTGGCACGGAGCTTACGCACTGAAGCATCTTTCTTTCATGCAACAAACATTTGGATTTTGTTTTGAATTTTTCTAGTATTTATTCTGATTTTACTGTTCATGGTGGGAGTAGATGAGCTGAGGAGCCAAATAGCCGCTCTTCATTAAGCTATAATCTATTCATGGCCTTTTTGGGAAGTCCTAAGGCCATATTTTATGCATGGTTGTCAAAGTCTTCTTCCTCTTGTAACCATCGACAACGCGTCATGAGCAAACCTTGTTGCTGCCTCTAGGCCTTCATCTCGACGGAGCAACTTTGTTTGAAACAAGGAGCTTGTAGAAGCAGTGGCTGAAAAGTCATTGATGTAGACCAGAAGACGTTGGCGACTGTGATGTGCGTAGAAAATTGCCACCCCGGAGAAGAAAACACCCAAAAGAGCCTGCAAGTACTCCAAAGACCACAAGTGTCGGCCGAATCCATACGGATCCACGAGAGATCAAAACCGTCCGTATCCAGGAAGATAAGCCGAAGAAACACCTCTACCCGCCCTCCACCGACGCTAAGCGCATTGCTGAAACGAGGAAATGACAGGGAGGATATTATTCCTAAACTGGGGCAACGCTGCCGCCCTAGTCGCCCCGACCAAGACACAACGACTTCCTAAAGTCTGTTACCGCCCATGGTCATGTCTCCGCGCCCTCCTATGATGATTAGGCCAGGACGAGTTGCCGCCGAAGGTTACCAAGTCACGGGATCTTAGCGGCTAGCCTAGAACCGCCGCTAACGCGCGAACCTGCAGCAACACCGCACAACCGCGTCAAATCTTGAACATCCAATGCGAATGCTGCTTGGTCGTCCACTTGCAGGTCTTGCGCCAGCATGCACAACAGTTGATCCTCCCGTCATACCAGGCCACCCCACAAGGCACGAAACCATGAGAAGACCTCCTACCACCGGCGGCGTTGTGCTGGTTTTGCCTAGCGGCGCACCTTTGCGGTGGCGAGAGCAGTAGGTGGCAAATGGGCTTCCTTGACAGTGTGGGTCCATTTTGAAATACTGGAACAAGTCAAAGACCCCATTCGCCTTCTTGAAATAAAGCAAGTCCGACCTGTCCATAACACCATTAGTAGATAAGTGGTTATGCATGTACAGGCAACCAGTTTCCAAAATAATCGTTTTGTGCATAGGAACTGCATTGTAATACCTGCAACGTAAAGACATAACCACATAAAATCATTTGCCTTAGCCAGGGGCATTTGCTAAATGGCTTGGACATGATAGAAATGGTGTGGAAGGCAAAAGTGAACAACCATTTAATGGAACAGGGGCAAAACTAAAATTGAGTAGGTTGGATCCAGCTAAAGAAAAAGGCCCAAACGAATAGAGTATATAATTTTTGTAGTTATTTAGCGCAAGACCTATACGTTGCCCTCCTAATGTGTCACGCCTCTGGCATCGACACCGCTCGCTACCTGTGGGCCGGCCCGGTAAGGGACATGTTGAGGTGCCTTTTGTATCGTTTTTTCTCTTTTATCTTTTCTTCGGTTTTCTTTGTTTCTTTATCGATTTTCTTCGTTTCTTTATTTGCTTTTCACCATTTTTTCCTTTTCGTTTTCCTTTTTGTAACAGATTTCTAAATTTTTCATACACATTGTATAGTTTTGTATACATTTAACACTTTCAAATACATGACTAACATTTTTTGTAAATATATGTTTTGTTGTCTAGTTTTCTCATATACATTGTACATTTTTCGTATACATCTAAAACATTTTTTATATACATTTAATATTTTTAATACATGATTTAATTTTTTACTACTTGTTTTTGAATATTTTACGAATATGTGTTAAATATTTTTCCAATGCATGTTGAAACAATTTGTTTGTATAATGCGATTTGTTTTCTTGAATTATGTGTTTTTTAACATGGGATATATTGTTTTTTCATTCACAAACATTTTGTTCGAAATGAATGATAAATTTTCTAAATGGAGCCTGCATATTTTTTTGAATGGTAGGGACCATTTTTTTACATTGTATAATATTTTTTAAATGTAACATAAATTTTTTCTAAAACACCTGATTTTTTTGAAATGTTTCTACATTTTTTGAAATGGTAGATTTTTCTTTTCAAAAGTTGAGCAGACACTGCATTTACATTTTTTTAATGTGTGTTGAACACTTTAAAAACAGTGAACCATTTTTTTTCATAATATGCATATTTATAGTTATTTTGAAAATTAGAGGAAATAAACACGCATGACTTCTGCGTGATATGAACTTGAAGAGACCACGTGGTTACTGGGCTTGCAGGCGACGCCACTCTCCGCTGCGCCCGTCATTTAGAAGGAGATGGTCTCTAGTACCACCACCTACTACTTACAACCTGTGTGTTCCACATAACTTATTTTCCCAACCGAAATGGAGCATCGTGCAGCACAGATTGCACCTGCAGGTCAATCTCTGTGGAAGGGGGATAAAAAGATTGTCTTGCTGGCACCTGCAGGTCAATCTCTGTGGCAAGGAGTAGTCGGTCACTAATTGAGGAGTACTTGGTGTAAAGATCACTTCATTTTTCTTGGTTGCGGCAAGTGACGCACATGCAGCGCGCCACTTATTGCAATCAGGAAGTTTTCTCTTTTTTCGTAGATTCGTTTATTCAAACGTTTTATCTCTTAAACAATGGGTTCAAATCTCGAACCCCTTTCACCGTTGGATTCCTCACGTTGAGATCTTCAAAACTAGATCCCATGTTGATAGATTTTGACGAATTTTTTTTCATGAAAAAACCTGGATGAAAAAACCGAGGCGGGATCACGGGTTTTTTTCCTTTCCGAAAGAGGCACGCCCGTGCCTTTCACGAAATCACAACCGTGTCTCTCGCGGAAGAAGAAAAAAAAAGAGAAAACGCGTTTTTATTCATTTCCGAGGAGGCACGGCCGTGACTCTCGTGTAAGCAAAACCGTGACTCTTGTGAAAGAAAAAAAAACAGAAAACATGTTTTTTTCCTTTCCGAGAGGCACGGCCGTGACTCTCATGAAAACACAATCATGCCTCTCGCGGAAGCAAAACCATGACTCTCGTGAAATAAAGAAAAAACAGAAAACACGTTTTTTTTCCTTTTCGAGAGGCACAGTCGTGACTCTCACGAAAGCACAACTATGCTTCTCGCGGAAGCAAAACCGTGACTCTCGCGAAAGAAAAAAAAATAGAAAACGCGTTTTTTTGTTTCTGAGAGGCGCGGCCGTGACTCTCGTGAAAGCACACCCGTGCCTCTCGGAGAAACAAAACCATGACTCTCGCGAAAGAAAAAAAACAGAAAACACATTTTTTTCGTAATTTTTTGGAAAAAGTCCATTTTACTCCCTTGAAGAAAGTGGGTTGTTCGCATAACCCCCTCATCTTTCTTTTGGTTCACTTAACCCCCTAATCTAACCAATACCGTTTGAAAATCGTTGTTAGTGGGTTTCTCAGGTGGTTTGCTGACGTGGACTGGGTCAAAGAGGTTTGTTGACCAGTGGAGGGGAGGGAGGGGGGCGATGCAGGTTTGTCGGGCGTCACCGCCGCTGCTGTTCCCGTGACCCGCCGCCGCCGTTGTTGCCTCTTGACTCTCTCT
>NC_041388.1:596513985-596547761 GCF_002162155.2 Triticum dicoccoides
CCCTCTCCATCTCTCTCTCCGCCGGCGCTCGTCGTGCACGTAACAAACATGAACCTCTGCTGGCCCTCAAGTCCGTCCTGGATGCATCGGCTCCCGACAGTCTCCTCTGTCCGTGCCGGAGGCATAGCCGAGGTGGGGCGAGTCTCAGGAAGGTGCTTGCCCGGATACAGGTTAGGAGGCACGGCTGGGTGCAAGAGATTCGGCCGGGGATGGAGCAGGATGGCGGCGACGGCTGGTGGCGCGAGGTGATGGGGAGTCTGGGCTGCTCGCTAGCAGGCTGCATCTCTCATGTAACGACCTGGCCACTGTATCCAGTTCGCACAGCCGCTAGCGCGCTGCTGGGATCCGGAGCAGGCAGTGAGGAACCAGGACGAGGTGTGGTGGTGTTTGGCCAGCCGTGGCAATTCCGGTTGAGTGAAGGTCAGGCCAGAGGCTCGTGGATCCGGAGCATGGTGGCCAATCCGCCGTGCTGGGAGGTTAGGGTGGACACGGTCCCTGACCGAGCCACCATTGGGACCGGCCACCGTGGTCCTCCAGGAGGAAGAATCCTACGAAGAGCAGTACGCTGTGCAGCCAGACATCACTAACGTGCACACCGGAGGAAGGAAAAAGGAGGCTGTGATTCCTGCCCACCATGGCGAGCTTTCGTTACGTTGAGGTCGACTCGGAGCACTCCTTATTCAGCCCCAGCCGGCATACAGGTCGCCGCCGCCAGCCCCTGGCTCCCCGCACCTGTCGCTGCTGGTGGCCATGTTGTGTGCATCGCCTTCCAAAGAGGCCAAGGCTGCACAAGGAAGGAGGAGACTCCACGGTGAACAAATCAGCCTTGACCGAGTCAATTTAGCAAAACCACCCGGCAAATCCATTTTGGGCGAGTATTGAACGGTATTGGTTTTATTAAGGAGTTAAGTGAACCATTTTAGACTTCGGAGGGTTATGTGAACCATCGACTTTGTTGAGGGGAGTAAAATGGACCTTTTTTTAATTTTTTTGATTGAAAAGCCGGGAAAGACCGATGGAAAAACCAAAACGTTGAAAAAAATCGAAAAAACCCGTTTAAAAAGCCGAAATTCGGTGGGAGCGCTCAGAGCGCGACACGTGACAAATGGTTAAGAGCGCGTCAAGTGGCGCTGATCGTTGCGAGGCTTTCAAGAAACGCTCGTTAACTTTTTTTTTGAGAAGATAGAAGCGCTCGTTAACTAGTTGCTCCCGGAAGTAGTACACCATGCAAGTGAAATAATCGTAGGAGGCCCGAGCGGGGCCTCTATGACGTATTAGCCCGGTCTGGCCCAGCCCGTTGTGCCGGCGGGCCTGAACCAACTATAAAAAGTTAAAAACCGCCGCACGGACACGGACACGCCGCACCGAAACGCAACAGAGAAACAAACGCCGGCGGCACAGGCTGCAGCAAGGAGCAAGCTAGTTGAGCGGCATCCAGCTCGCTATGGCCGTGTCCTCCGCTGCTCGCCGCCTCCTCCTCGTCGTCACCGTGACCGTCGTCTCCGTCGCGGCCGCGGCGCCATCCTCGCCGGGGCCGTTCCGGACGCTGTACGCCTTCGGCGACTCGTTGACGGACACGGGCAACACGCACTCCACAACGGGGCCATACTCCTTCGGCGTGTCCCACCCACCGTACGGCGCCACCTTCTTCCACCGCCCCACCAACCGCTACTCCGACGGCCGCCTCGTCGTCGACTTCCTCGCCACCGACTTCGTTGCCCTCCCCTCCTTCCTCCCGCCTTACCTCTCTACCCTCTCCCGCAACGCCAACGCCACCAAAGCCAGCTACTCTGGCGTCAACTTTGCGGTGGCCGGCGCGACGGCCATCGAGCACGAGTTCTTCGTCAGGCAGAACCTCAGCGCCAACATCACGCCGCAGTCCATCATGACGCAGCTCGGCTGGTTCGACGCGCACTTCAAGGCGCGGCGGGCCAGCGGCGGCGGCAAGGACGGGGGCGTCGGCGATGCGTTGTTCTGGGTGGGCGAGATCGGCGCCAACGACTACGGGTACAATTTCATGGCCCCCGACGCCCTCCCGTCAGAGCGCATCCGGAGCATGGCCATCGATAGGATCACCACCTTCCTCGAGGTACACTGTGTTGCTCTAGTTTTGCGTTTCTTCGATGTCACTACTCAGTACTCACTAGCACTTCACAAATGCATGGGCATGGGTGCTGATGCATGCACGTCTGACGGAAGTTACAGGAAGCAACTAGCTTTGGCTAGATCTCATTGATAGCTAGACTCCCAATTTCAGGACTATTCTCGATAAGTAGCTGTTAAAATGAAATGCAGCTAATAGTTATAGTACTTAGCACAGTGAGTAGCTATTGAAAATGAAATGCAGCTAATAGTTATAGTACTTAGCACAGCGTGAGTAGCTGTTGAAAATGAAATGCGGCTAGTAGTTACAGTACTGAGCACAACGGGTGCTCAGAGCTTCACCCCCCTCTTATCTCGGTAAGGTTGATACACCCCGTCCGTTTTTTTACTCAGTATATTAGCTTTGTCATATATAAAGTTTGATACCAAATATATATGATATGAAAATATATAAAATCATGATTCTAATGGCATTGATTTGGTATTATGGATATTAATATTTTTTTGTATAAATTTGGTCAAAGTTTATAAAGTTTGACTCGGCCTTAGAGCATATCTAGCACATCCCTTAAAATCTATACCACAAAATTGATTTATAGGATACGGCAAAACGTTTTTTTACATTTTTATAGTATGACTTTTGTTCCGGTTAGATTCTATAAAAATCTCTCATGATCCCGACAAAATTGCATAAAACCCCCTAAAAGCGCCCGCTAAATTATAATTGGATCTCATGTCCTGCACGGGGGTGAACTCGTGGGCGGCCGAGCTGCTGCTGCCGCGCCTACAGCCGGAATCGAGGTTCAAGGCCATGGCGGGGCACCGGTGGCAGCGGCGAGATGTGGTGGCTTCTCTAGTTGGCCAGAATCGAGTTTGGGAGGCGGCAACGCTAGCTGCAACGGAAACGGTTGGGGCTAAAATTTTCCTCCCGCCAAGCCACGTGAGAGATAGATGAAACTGTAAAAAGAGGAAGAAATCTTGGGAGTATGATGGACGGCGGACGAAATATACAACTCCCCATAAAAAAACTTATGGGACGGGCCGTTTTACAGGACTTGGCTATGATGATTTTTTGTACCGATTCTGTAAAACAACGGTTATTTTGCAGGACGAGGCGATACATAAAATCTGCTAGAGATAGTCTTAGCTCCAAAAAAGTGGGCGCTCTCCTGTGTGCAGCGGGTAAATATGGAAGGGGTAACTGAGCCAAGCACAGAGTGCAAGTTTCGGGTCATAATAACTGCACTAATTGGTTCGTGCGACACCTCACGTCTGTTGTAAGCAGGTCTTGACAATTTATCCATTATATTGTACCTCCTTAGTTCCTAAATATAAGATGCTTTGGTAGTTCAGTAAAAATTATCTAAGCACCAACTATGAATATGACAGCATGCAGATCACATATCAAATAATATCATTTATAAAGTTCAATTGTCCGAAGTAGCATCCCATCTGCACCTACAAAAAGAAATCATTCTTTAGCCTCCATACAAGTGTTCATTTATTATCAATAGCTAAATACTCATGTGTTGCTACGGGTTGAAACAATATGTAAAGAGTGGTGGCATGTAACCGATTGTCCTCGACTACTATGGCGCCGACTGTGTTGTGATGACGTTGGTGGCTAAGTGTTTGTCTGTGAGGTCAGTCTAGATCAGGCCAGGCGTAACAGCCAGGAACCAATGAATGTGACCGGGGCGTTACAACTTGATGCCCGCAATGGCACATATCACCGCAATACTTATTACAAAAGTATTTCAAGGTATTTATGGAACTTAGGAGCTAAGGTTGGGCATTCCTGCCATAATAGAGTTGGCATGGTCTATAGTTGTGTACATGAGATATCTTCTATCAAGTCATGTACTCCCTTCTTTCCGGTTTATAAGGCTCAATTTAAAAATCTCATCAACCAAGGTAGATGATGAGTGGTGGATTTTTTTTGTAGTTCACAAAAGCACTCAATTAATGCTCTTGTTTTCCTTAAAAAATTATGTTTACGAATGCATTAATTGCAATGCATGCATGCATAAAGTGCATGCATTGGTCAGTTTTCTCTTAATACTTGCATGCAATTATTTAATGCACTTTGAAGTCTGAACATGTGATGGAGAACAACCAAATTGAACCTTATAAAATGAAAAAACTAAAATTTTGAGATAAGCCCTATAAACCGGAAAGGAGGGAGTAAATGGTAAGATAATCTAACGAGGAATGCGTAAAGTAAACAAGTATCAAAACAACTAAACTAAAAAAAATGCTAAAATAATAAACAACTTTTAGGCACAAGGCAAACTAACTAGCAACGATTAACTAGCCTGATATGCCACAATATATGAGTCGTACATGTACACCCACCTAACATTTAGCGGGTGTACGATAGTAATTAAGAGTTTCCATTTGGATGAGACAAATAGCAAATGGGTCTTCGTTACTCCCCCATTGAGTCGACGACCTAGGTCAAAGTGTTTCATTTCCATCTCTTTTGTATTTACACATTCGTTTTTCAATTAACACATCTAAAGAGGGATAGAGGTTTCTGCATTTTTATATAGGAAAAGGAAGTTGTTTGATTAATTGGAAAAACTGAGCGAAAACCAGATACAAAGGGCACAAAGTCCCCAACCGACCGCAGAAGCGATGGAACCCGGGGCAAACACACCACTACACGCACTGACACACCACCAACGAGCCTGAAGGCACCGCACCACCACATCACAATCACCACTGCCCGGTGAAGGGAGAATAACCAGTCGGATATGGGAGAAGCAAGGATGGGCCACCCAAAACATTGGACACAAATATTACTAATCATCCAATGTTTTTTTTCGTATTTAAACAAATGGTGTGTTTGTATTGAAAAGTTATGGTGGTGGCCTAGAAATGGTTTAGTCATATGAGAAATAATCCATCTATCCCATTATATAGCATGTTTAGATTTTTTTACGTCAAACTTTATAAATTTTGATCAATTTTTTATAACAAAAGTATCAACATCTAGAATACCAAATAAATACCGTTAGATCCATCATGAAATATATTTGGTACTGTAAATATAGATAATTTTCTCTATAAACTTCAAATTTGTGAAACTTGAATCTTTAGAAAACAAATACTTATTCTATGAACAAATTAAACGCAAAATTATCTCAACCACCAGAATGATTTGTCGGTGCGTGACTAAGAAAGAAACATGAAAAAAACGCAGGGGCTGCTGAACAGAGGGGCCGGGTATGTGGTGGTGCAGGGGATGCCGCTGACGGGATGCTTGCCGTTGACGATGACGCTGTCGCGGTCGGGGGACCGGGACAACCTCAGCTGCGTGGCGTCCGTCAACCAGCAGAGCCTCGACCACAACCACCACCTCCAGGCGGCGCTCCACCGGCTCCGGCGTAGCCACCCGGACGCCATCATCGCCTACGCCGACTATCACGCCGCGCACCTCGCCGTGGTGCGCAGCCCGGCCAGGTACGGCTTCGCGGAGCCCTTCAAGGCCTGCTGCGGCACAGGCGGCGGCGCCTACAACTTTGAGATCTTCGCCACCTGCGGCTCGCCGGAGGTCGCCACCGCCTGCGCCCAGCCCGCCAGGTACGTCAACTGGGACGGGGTGCACATGACCGAGGCCATGTACAAGGTCGTCGCCGGCATGTTCTTCCACGACGCCACCGGGGCGTACTGCCGGCCCACCTTCGGCTCCCTGCTGGCCGCCAGGAAAGGCCAGGGCAAGTGAGCGCCAACGTCATCGTCATCATCAGCTTAGCATGCACCAGTCTGATAGCCATTGTAATTCGGTTGAATTGTGATCCCTAGTACCTCGACTGAATCCTGTGCGTTTTAGTATATCATACAGATGTATAACTTGACGCTATGGTGACGAACAGAGTGTTAAACAAGAGTATCCTAGAATTTCATGTTAAAATGGCCAATTCAGATTTCTTCCAACAAGACATGGAGGAACTTCGGCCCCGTTCGGGGATCCACCGGCTCCAAGAATCTGCGGAGCCGCTGTTTGCCCGCTCCAAAACTTTAAACTACGCTCCGTCCGCTCTCGGAGGGAAGCCGTGGAGCAGAGTGGAGCTGAACAGGCCTTTCATGAACAATCACTGACCACGTCATAATAATGATGAGATGAATGCACCTCACATTTTCTTTGAGATAACATCATCACCTAATGAATGCACCTCAGACCTCACCTACAGCGAAAATCCTACACCCACGAAACTAACTTACGAAAATTACCTTACCAGGATGGGGCCCCATTCCCGCTAATAAAAAATTGCAATTATTTTATGTAGGTGTAGCAAAGCTCCACCTACAAAACTGAGCCAAATTATCATAAAACTGAGGCTAATCCCATCTCTTTTTTTTAAGGATCAATGTGGCCGCATTTATTTAATCATAAGCGTTTGGAATCTCATCCGAGATTACATCAAGCCCATAGTCTGAGATGATCCCCAACCACACCTGACAAAGTTCATCACCTACTCCGACTCTAGCTAATTTATGTACAACATTAGCAGAACAACGAAACCAAGACACCTTAAAATCCCAGCCCTCTCACGACATAGACGTTGTTGACCGTTCGTTTAAATGATTTAGCTGATCTCAGCTGCCAAATGTGCTATCTACTCTGGCCTTCCGGCAGTTTTATCTACTGGAAGAACCTGAGATCTGTAGTTGCTTGGGCCTTTCTACCGGCCCATATATCTAAGCATGACACGGTCGGTCTGCGTCTCTCAGCCCGGTCCAGAAGTGTTAAGACAGAGAGTGAGATCCATTGATTGGTCGTTTGTGTCCCATTTTTTCTTTCTAGCAAACTTGTTTTGTGTCCTGTTTGATGAACTAAAATTTAAAATTCAAACAATAGTGTGTGATAATTGACACATATGCACACACATATGTTTTTAAAATGCCTTTTGTATTATAAAAATATATTAAACACTGTCGGAAGAAAATTAAAACCTTTCATGGTGTCATTATATGACCACTTGAATCATAGTGTCACACAAAAGTTTTGTCATATGTTGCTTTCGACCCAACGGGAGATGCAGGGGTGTGATCCTTATTTTTGCCTTGTCTTCTACAGTTTGCTAATTTTCGCTCTCAGACACATAGCTCAAATCCGAGAACGAATCATCAAAAAACATTAGCTCCACCATTAGATCCATCCACACGTAATGCAAATCCTATGTGCATCTGCATGACTATGAGCCCCTAAACGAATTCTACAAGAAATGGTTGGGGAAATTTACCTCTCGGCAAGCCATCGAACAGCTTGAGGTCGCGCGGTGGAAGGGGTGGTGTGTCCAGATCGTAGGGTGAAAGCGTGGGGGCTGTAGTGAAGCGTGCAGGTCCGGGAACGGCTCTGCGAAGGTGACAAGGGTCAAACCGCGACGGTCTGGGCTTTTGGAGGTGGCACCAAAAGAAGGCGGCGTAGGCATGTGGACGGTGGCAGAAGGGAGTGTTAGTCCTTAATGTCCTAGTTCCAATATTTTGGTAGATGGAGGGTGCACTATATCAACTTGGACAACCTCCACATATGGAGGCTCACATGCTAGATTCGAAGTGCCCTCTAAAAATTATGGCCATAAAGGGAGGGATGTCGACTCTGTGATGCCTACTACACAACCTTCTTCTTGTAGACGTTGTTGGGCCTCCAAGTGCAGAGATTTGTAGGACAATATTAAATTTCTCTCAAGTGGATGACCTAAGGTTTATCAATCCGTGAGAGGCATAGGATGAAGATGGTCTCTCTCAAACAACCCTGCTACCAAATAACAAAGAGTCTCTTGTGTCCCCAACACACCCAATACAATGGTAAATTGTATAGGTGCACTAGTTCGGCGAAGAAATGGTGATACAAGTGCAATATGGATGGTAGATATAGGTTTTTGTAATCTGAAAATATAAAAACTGCAAGGTAACTAATGATAAAAGTGAGCACATACGGTATTGCAATGCGTTGAAACAAGGCCTAGCACTAGTAGAAAAAGGGCCATTTGTCCCGGTTGGTAAGGCCCATCTGTCCGGTTGGTGAACCGGAACTAAAGGGTCGTTACTAATGCCCTAGGCCTTTAGTCTCGGTTCTTACATGAACCGGGACAGATGTGCCTCCACGTGGCCGCTGCGGCGAGCCCAGGAAGGAGGGCCTTTGGTCCCGGTTGATGGCACCAACCGGAACCAAAAGGCATCCACGCGTCAGCAGCTAGCGGGAGCTGTGTTTTTTTAAAGGGGGTGGTTTAGGGGTTTGGGGGGGTTAATTTAGGTTGTTAGCTAGCTAATAGAAAGAAGTGCCCTCTCTTATCTTCGTGATTGATTTACCAACGCTACTGCTATGCCTAAACGTGGCTTAGATTGAAGTGAAGGCAACATATATGTGGTGCATGTCGAAAGTAATACTAATCCTAACTTGATCAAGTTTGGATTAGTACTACTTTCGACATGCACCACATGCATGTTGCCTTCACTTTAATCCAATCAATGTTCATTTCACCCACTGATATATAATAACTCTTCATGCCCGCGTCATGCATCATCATAATAACAAGTCCTACTAATCATCATCATACAACTTCTACTCGTTATTAATAACAAGTCATACAATCATCATCCTCATAGTCATCGAACCAACCCTACTTAATTGTTCTTAGCACATGATCATCAGTATTAGGTAGGACCTAAATACCCTCTTTAAGGTAAAATAGCATAAAACAATATAGACCCTGACTCTTCATTATAGAGAATGGAGATCATCCTGTCTCCAATTCTTGTGCTTCGCTTCGTTTTGCTTTCAAGAACCTCTTTACGACTGTCCATACATTTTTTCCATTGTTTGATTAGCATGTCTCCACTTCTTTTAGAAATCCGGTATGGACAGTTCAGATTCGTAGGATGACCTGGATATATGTTCAAAACATCAAGGCTACCATTCTGATATATCAAATGAGGCACACAATCCATCGGGATTCTCTGTTGAAAAACATAGTAATAACTTCATAGTTAACAATGATGTACTAGTTTTAGAAGTATGCAAAAGATGCACGGATGTCGTAATAGTAAAAAATCTTACCAGGGTATCTCCATGGTAGTTACCGTGGTTCAACACGTGCACTAGTGGCACATATTGACCATAATGTTGAGGAGTTTGATTGTAGATATTGTAATTCTCAATATCAGTACAAAATGCAATCAGATGATTTTTCTCCTGATAAGTTAATTCGGAGCCATCGGTGTAGTGGGTTTTGTCTACCATCTTCCGCACATTCTTTGAAGAATGAAAATAAGCTGTCAACTATTTTGAAATAAATAATATAAATTAGTTAATAACTATGTTTGAGAAACTCACATAGTGGTAGAATTGGAGGCGTATCAACAAGGACCCAAATGTCCATATTGTCTTGCTCGATTTCAGGATCACCAAGATCCATGGTGACAAGCATATCCTTATGAAAACCATACATCTTGCAAAGTGCTTCCCATTTTTTGCAACCAAAATGGGTTACGCTCTCAGAATTGTACATTTTTACTTCGAAATTCATACCATGATGGGTCCTTAGGTGAATTTTCTTTCTTTCCATCCTTTCATGGTCTTCAAAACCCATCCTCTCCAAGACATATCATCTTGCATGACATGGGATAAGCTAGTCGAATTGTGAAAGATGAAAATTACACGTTAAAATAGTTGAAGTTGTGCTTTACGAAAAAAAAAAACACTTGTCGTCGTTGCGTATCGCTTCAACATCGAAGGTCTCCTCGAGCTTAATGCTGAAGCGTCGATCTTCGTCTAGGTGAGGCCTGTCGACAGACCTTGGTCGTCGTGGCACCAATCGCACTTCCCCGGGAGACTTTCGTCATCCGAGTACGACATTTCCTATGTTCATAATTCAAATATTGAACTTGTACAATTAATCAAATGCATACTCCTTGCATATTGCTCTCCAATTTTAGCATTCAAAGTAGGAGTAGTTTTCTAATTTGAGCATTAAATAAGCAAAACCAAATCGTAAAATAAAGTAGTATTCAAATTAGCATGCATTCAGTTATAAGCAAAACTACATCATCTATTGCGTCCGTACATCGTCGGATATTATCACTAATACACCTCCAATACTATCATACATATAGCATCGCTAATACAGCTAGAACCGTAGCGCCCGACGGGTATCGGCGCGGGCGGTGGACACCCAAAGAGAAAGAACCATCACAGGATCATAGCTCCAGTGAGATCCCTAAAGAACCTGCCAGGTATTGTCGAACCTGCCCTCCAATGCAACCAGGTAGCGACGGACGTGCTCGTCCTCCTTGCTGACACGGTGACGTACCACCTCCGCGGTGTCCGGAAGCCTCAACACCATCACTGGCCCACGCGACCGCCACCAAACAAGGATCGGGTCAACGACGGGCTGGCTCCTCACCAACCTACGCCCCCGAAAGGTAGCACCTCCCAATACCAGCCCAGCGGAGCCCAGTCCCGGACATGGCCCCTCTGATCAAGCCAGCCTCCTCCGCTGAGTTGACGACGAGGATGCGGGATAGGCATCGTCAACGTCGATGCAGGAATAATTGCTTGAACTAAAGAAATAAACTAGTTCTATTAATTTTCTTACTAAAAATAAACTACTTCTATAGTAAAATAAAATAGTTTTTATTAAATCAACTAGTTCAACTACTAAGCACTTACTATAAATAAAATAAAGTAGTACTTACTAAAAGTAAACTAGTTTAACTAGTTCTATTATTTTATCAACCCCCCCCCCTTACGTCGAAGTTATCGGGGAGGGGGTATATCGACAACGACATACCCGATAAAAAATAAGAAGAGGAAGAAGAAGAAAAAAAAGAGGAGAAGAAGAAAGGAATAGAGGAGAAGATCGAAGAAAAAAAAGAAGAAAAAAGGAGTAGAAGAAAGGAATAGAGTCTTCTCCTCTATTCCTTTCTTCTTCTCCTCTTTTTTTCTTCTTTTTTCCTCTTCTTATTTATTTCTCCACTTCTTCCTCTCCTCTTCTTCTCCTTCTTCCTCTTCTTATTTTCCTTTTTCCTCTCCTTCTTTTTCTTCTTCTTCCTTCTTCCTCTTTTCTTCCTTTTCATTATTTTACCTTTTCCTCTCTGATCCACTAACCTAGAATCTAGTATCCTAAAATGCACTAACAGTAGAACTAATAACCTAAAATGCACTAAATCAACTAACCTTAAATGTAACTTTTGCAACACAATTTTTTTCTAAATATGCACATATATATACATAAATTAACAAAAAATTCTATGAAAAAAAATCATACATCAATGCATACATATCCATGGATCATACATACATCTGCATATATACATATACATACGACATTCATATATACATACATCAATGAATTAGAAAAAGGTGTATGAAAAAAAACTAGAGAGCAGGCCGGGGCGGCGGCGGCAGCGCGTGGTAAAGTAGAGCAGGCCGGGCGGTGGCGGCGGCGCGCGGCAATCAGAGCAGGCAGGGGCGGCGGGGCGGGGGAAGGGAGGGGGCTCACTGGGCGGCGACGACGAGGCGCGGCAGAGGGCGGCGAGGGCGAGGTCAGGGCAGGGTGGCGACGGCGTCGGGGCGGTGTGGGATGGCATCAGAGGGGCACGGGACGACGCGCAGCGACGACGGCGATGGCGAGGCAGAGGGCAGCCTGGCGACGTCATCGGGCGGGATCGAAGAACTGAATGAAAATTTTCACAAGTGCTGTTTATATAGACAGAGCATTGGTCCCGGTTGGTGGCACTAACCGGGACCAATACCCCCTTTAGTCCCGGTTGGTGCCACCAACCAGGACCAAAGGTCTCTTTTCAGCAGCCCAAAGGGCGGGAAGCAGAGGCCTTTGGTCCCGGTAGGTTGCACCAATCGGTACCAAAGGAGGGCATTGGTCCCGGTTTGTGGCACTGACCGGTACCAAAGGTGGGTATTGGTCCCGGTTCGTGCCACCAACTGGGACCAATGGCCTTGCAGAGCGGCGTGTTGGTGGGAGTTTAGTTCCACCTCGCTAGTTGAGAGCGCTGAACACCTATTTATAAGCTCCGCTGCCTCCTCTCTCTCGAACTCCTCTGAACTGCAGGCATATGGGCCTAATATGACACTGCTTTGCCTATGGGTCTGCTGGGCCTTCTGCGGGCCTGAATCCTGGCCCAACTAGCTGGGTTTCTAGTCGTATTCAAGCCGTGGTGGCCCAGTAGGTGGCATTTTTTTATTTTTTTCTAGTTTTTTCTTTGTTGCTTTATTTTTTTGTTTATACTTACAACAAAATACTTACTGTTGCTATTTTTATTTATTTTATTTTATTATAGTTTATTTTATTTTATTTTACTTTGTCTTATTTTCTTTCTACTTATTTATTTCATAAAAGTTTATTTTATTTTATTTTGTTTCTACTTATTTATTTTATTTTATTTTGTTTCTACTTATTTCTTTTTGTATTTATTTTATTAAATTCCTTTTGCTTTTAATGTTTTGAACAGAAAATAATTTGATAATTTTAGTTGCATAAATTCTATATAATTTTAGTTTCAATAATACTAGAGGTTTATAAAATGCAACACATAAAGCATTTCAACAAAACATTCAAAGCATTTCAACAAAACGGACAATCTGTTTCGAGATATCAGAGTTTCATACGGAAACTCGTCTATTACAACAGGCATTTCAAATGAACTAGGAAAAGGTTGAAAGTTGGCATGGTATCATCATAATAGTTATGGAGAGAAAGTCTTCACTTTTTCTTTGGTTGTGTCCTTTCCTTATTGCGCCGTAACCATGGATAGTCTTCATCGTTTATCAGAATGCTTAGGTCAGCCTTGACTTTAAAGGGAGGAATTTCATGAAACTTTTCATAATCTTCGGACATGTCTGTCTTGTCCTCCATTCCCACGATGTCCCTTTTTCCTAAAAGAACTATGTAGCGCTTTGGCTCATCGTATGATGTATTCGCTTCCTTATCTCTTCTTTTTCTCGGTTTGGTAGACATGTCCTTCACATAGATAACCTGTGCCACATCATTGGCTAGGACGAACGGTTCGTCAGTGTACCCAAGATTGTTCAGATCCACTGTTGTCATTCCGTACTATGGGTCTACCTGTACCCCGCCTCCTGACAGATTGACCCATTTGCACTTAAACAAAGGGACCTTGAAATCATGTCCGTAGTCAAGTTCCCATATGTCCACTATGTAACCATAATATGTGTCCTTTCCCCTCTCGGTTGCTGCATCAAAGAGGACACCGCTATTTTGGTTGGTGCTCTTTTGATCTTGGGAGATCATGTAAAATGTATTCCCATTTATCTCGTATCCTTTGTAAGTCAATACAGTCAAAGATGGTCCCCTGGACAAAGAGTACAACTCATCACAAAAGTGTTGTCACCTTTGAGACGCGTTTCCAACCAACTGCTGAAAGTCCTGATGTGTTCACATGTAATCCAGTTGTCACACTACTCTGGGTGTTTGGAGCGCAGACTGTTCTTGTGTTCATCAACATATGGGGTCACCAAGGTAGAGTTCTGTAGGACTGTGTAGTGTGCTTGAGACCAAGAATGCCCGCCCCTGCATATTATTGAGTCCCCTCCAAGCGTGCCTTTTCCAGTCATTCTCCCCTCATACCGCGATTTAGGGAGACCTATCTTCTTAAGGCCAGGAATGAAGTCAACACAAAACCCAATGATATCCTCTGTTTGATGGCCCATGGAGATGCTTCCTTCTGGCCTAGCACGGTTACAGACATATTTCTTCAGGACTCCCATGAACCTCTCAAAGGGGAACATATTGTGTAGAAATACGGGCCCCAGAATGACAATCTCGTCGACTAGATGAACTAGGACGTGCGTCATGATATTGAAGAAGGATGGTGGGAACACCAGCTCGAAACTGACAAGACAATGCGCCACATCACTCCTTAGCCTTGGTATGATTTCTGGATTGATCACCTTCTAAGAGATTGCATTGAGGAATGCACATAGCTTCACAATGGCTAATCAGACGTTTTCCAGTAGAAGCCCCCTCAATGCAACGTGAAGCAGTTGTGTCATAATCACGTGGCAGTCATGAGACTTTAGGTTTTGGAACTTTTTCTCTGGCATATTTATTATTCCCTTTATATTCGATGAGAATCCAGTCGGGACCTTCATACTGAGCAGGCATTCAAAGAAGATTTCCTTCTCTTCTTTGGTAAGAGCGTAGCTGGCAGGATCTTCATACTGCTTTGGAGGCATGCCGTATTTTTCGTGCAAACATTGCAGGTCCTCCCGTGCCTCAGGTGTATCTTTTGTCTTCCCATACATGCCCAAGAAGCCTAGAAGGTTCACTCAAAGGTTCTTCGTCACGTGCATCACGCCGATTGAAGAGCGGACCTCTAGGACTTTCCAGTAGGGTAGGTCCAAAAATATAGATTTCTTCTTCCACATGGGTGCACGTCCCTCAGCATCATTCGGAATAGCTAGTCCGCCGGGACCCTTTCCAAAGATTACGTGTAAATCATTGACCATAGCAAGTACGTGATCACCGGTACGCATGGCGGGCTTCTTCCGGTGATCTGCTTCGCCTTTGAAATGCTTGCCTTTCTTTCGACATTGATGGTTGATCGGAAGAAATCGATGATGGCCCAGGTACACATTCTTCCTGCATTTGTCCAGGTATATACTTTTGGTGTCAGCTAAACAGTGTGTGCATGCGTGGTATCCCTTGTTTGTCTATCCTGAAAGGTTACTGAGAGCGGGCCAATCGTTGATGGTTACAAACAGCAACGCGTGCAGGTTAAATTCCTCCTGTTTGTCATCATCCTACACACGTACACCATTTCCATTCCACAGCTGTAAAAGTTCTTCAACTAATGGCCTTAGGTACACATCAATGTCATTGCCGGGTTGCTTAGGGCCTTGGATGAGAATTGGCATCATAATGAACTTCCGCTTCATGCACATCCAAGGAGGAAGGTTATACATACATAGAGTCATGGGCCAGGTGCTGCGATTGCTGCTCTGCTCCCCGAAAGTCTTAATGCCATCCGTGCTTAAACCAAACCATACGTTCCTTGGGTCACCTGCAAACTCAACCCAGTACTTTCTCTCGATTTTTCTCCACTGTGACCCGTCAGCAGGTGCTCTCAGCTTCCCGTCTTCCTTATGACCCTCTCTGTGCCATCGCATCAACTTGGCATGCTCTTCGTTTCTGATCAGACGTTTCAACCGTGGTATTATAGGAGCATACCACATCACCTTCGCAGGAACCCTCTTCATGGGGGGCTCGCCGTCAACATCACTAGGGTCATCTTGTCTGATCTTATACCGTAATGCACCGCATACCGGGCATGCGTTCAAATCCTCGTACGCACTACGGTAGAGGATGCAGTCATTAGGGCATGCATGTATCTTCTGCACCTCCAATCCTAGAGGGCATAAGACCTTCTTTGCTGCGTACGTACTGTTGGGCAATTCGTTATCCTTTGGAAGCTTCTTCTTCAATATTTTCAGTAGCTTCTCAAATCCTTTATCAGGCACAACATTCTCTGCCTTCCACTGCAGCAATTCCAGTACGGTACCGAGCTTTGTGTTGCCATCTTTGCAATTGGGGTACAACCCTTTTTTGTGATCCTCTAACATGCGATCGAACTTCAGCTTCTCCTTTTGACTTTTGCACTGTGTCCTTGCATCGACTATGACCTGGCGGAGATCATCATCATCGGGCACATCGTCTGGTTCCTCTTGATCTTCAGCAGCTTCCCCCGTTGCAGCATGCCGGTATTCAGGGGGCACATAGTTGTCATCATCCTCTTCTTCTTCGCTGTCTTCCATCACAACCCCTATTTCTCTGTGCCTCGTCCAAACATTATAGTGTGGCATGAAACCCTTATAAAGCAGGTGGGTGTGAAGGATTTTCCGGTCAGAGTAAGACTTCGTATTCCCACAATTAGGGCATGGACAACACATAAAACCATTCTGCTTGTTTGCCTCAGCCACTTCGAGAAAATTATGCACGCCATTAATGTACTCCGAGGTGTGTCTGTCACCGTACATCCATTGCCGGTTCATTTGCGTGCATGATATATAATTATGTGTGTCAAAAGTAAGAAAATTAGACAAGTATCTATCTAAAGTAAGAAATTTTTTCTTTCAGAAAGAAGATAAGAACAAGAGGCTCACCATGGTGGTACCGGCGACGAGATCGGCGCGGGCGATCGACGATGGTGAAGACGGGGACGGGGCGTGACGGACCGCTAAACCTAGACAAATCTCGGGAAAAATGGAGCTCGGAGGTCGGGCTTCGAGAGGAGAAAGCTTAACTAGTGTGGCTCAGGCATTTCATTGAACACCTCATGTGCATAGGAGGTGAGCTAGAGCACCCAAATGCCCTCCCCTCGCCGGCCAAAAAAACAGAGCAGTGTGGACTGCTCTGCTCGCCGGCGAGGGGGTATATATAGGCAACTAATTTGTCCCGGTTCGTGGCTGGAACCGGGACTAAAGGCCACCCTTCTGTCCCGGTTCTAGGCACGAACCGGGACCAATGGCCGTGGGCTAGGAGCGAGGCCCATTGGTCCCGGTTCGTGCCTAGAACCGGGACAAATGGGTCCACATAAACTGGGACAAATGCCTCCGAGGCCCGTCCGGGCCCCTGGGCGCATGAACAGGGACGTATGCCCCCCATGGGTCCCGGTTCTTGACTGAACCGAGAATAATGGGCTTGGCAGGCTCCAACCAAAGCCCTGTTTTCTACTAGTGTAGGGTTCATACTTTCACTAGTGCAAGTTCTTGTTGGGGATCGTTGCAGAAAAATTAAAAAATATCTACGCATCACCAAGATCAATCTATGGAGAGACTAGCAACGAGAGAGGGGGAAGTGTATCTTCATACCCTTGAAGATCGCGAAATGGAAGCGTTACAAGAACACGGATGAAGGAGTCGTACTCGCAGAGATTCAGATCGCGATTGATTCCGATCTAAGCGCCGAACAACGGCGCCTCTGCGTTCAACACACGTACAACCCGGGGAGGTCTCCTCCTTTTTGATCCAGCAAGGGGGAAGGAGAAGTTGGGGAAGAGCTCTGGCAGTATGATAGCGCGGTGGTGGAGCTCGTAGTTCTCCGGCAGGGCTTCGCCAAGCTCAACGGAGGAGGAGGAGGTGTTCGAGAGGGGGAGGGCTGCGCCTTGGATGAGGTGTTGCTGCCCTCCCTCCACCCCTCTATTTATAGGGCGAAGGGGGAAGGGGGCCGACCCCTCTAGATGAGATCTAGAGGGGGCGGCGGCCAAGGGGAGGTGGCTTGCCCCCCAAGCCAAGGGGGGCGCCCCCTTTAGGGTTTCTCCTAAACCCTAGGCGCATGGGCCCTAGGGGGGTTGGCACCTAGCCCACCTAGGGGCTGGTTCCCCTCCATATTCATCCCATAGGGCCCTCCTGGGCAGGTGGACCCTCCCGATGGACCCCCTGAACCCTTTTGGTGGTCCCGGTACAATACCGACAAACCCCCGAACACTTCCGGCGACCGAACAAGGACTTCCCATATATAAATATTTATCTCCGGACCATTCTGGAACTCCTCGTGACGTCCGGGATCTAATCCGTGACTCTGAACAACATTCGGTAACCACATACTAATTCCCATAACAACTCTAGCCTCACCGAACCTTAAGTGTGTAGACCCTACGGGTTCGGGAACCATGTAGACATGACCGAGACATCTCTCTAGCCAATAACCAATAGCGGGATCTGTATACCCATGTTGGCTCCCACATGTTCCATGATGATCTCATCGGATGAACCACGATATCGAGGATTCAATTAACCCTGTATACATTTCCCTTTGTCAATCGGTACGTTACTTGCCCGAGATTCGATCGTCGGTATCCCAATACCTCGTTCAATCTCGTTACCAGCAAGTCACTTTATTCGTGCTGTAATGCATGATCCCGTGACTAACTGCTTAGACACATTGAGCTCATTATGATGATGCATTACCGAGTGGGCCCAGATATACCTCTCCGTCATACGAAGTGACAAATCCCAGTCTCGATTCATGCCAACCCAACAGACACTTACGGAGATATCCGTGATGTCTACTACACAACCTTCTTCTTGTAGACGTTGCTGGGCCTCCAAGTGCAGAGGTTTGTAAGACAGTAGCAAATTTCCCTCAAGTGGATGACCTAAGGTTTATCAATCCGTGGGAGGCGTAGGATGAAGATGGCCTCTCTCAAACAAGCCTGCAACCAAATAACAAAGAGTCTCTTGTGTCCCCAACACACCCAATACAATGGTAAATTGTATAGGTGCACTAGTTCGGCGAAGAGATGGTGATACAAGTGCAATATGGATGGTAGATAAAGGTTTTTGTAATCTGAAAATATAAAAACAGCAAGGTAACTAATGATAAACGTGAGCGCAAACGGTATTGCAATGCGTTGAAACAAGGCCTAGGGTTCATACTTTCACTAGTGTAAGTTCTGTCAACAATAATAACATAATTGGATCATATAACTATCCCTCAACATGCAACAAAGAGTCACTCCAAAGTCACTAATAGCAGAGAACAAACGAAGAGATTATGGTAGGGTATGAAACCACCTCAAAGTTATCCTTTCTGATCGATCTATTCAAGAGTCCGTAGTAAAATAACATGAAGCTATTCTTTCCGTTCAATCTATCCTAGAGTTTGTACTAGAATAACACCTTAAGACACAAATCAACCAAAACCCTAATGTCACCTAGATACTCCAATGTCACCTCAAGTATCCGTGGGTTTGATGATACGATATGCATCACACAATCTCATATTCATATATTCAGCCAACACAAAGAACTTCAAAGAGTGCCCCAAAGTTTCTACCGGAGAGTCAAGATGAAAACTTGTGCCAACCCCTATGCATAAGTTCACAAACGGAACCCGCAAATTGATCACCAAAATATACATCAAGTGAATCACATGATATCCCATTGCCACCACAGATAAGCACATGCAAGACATACATCAAGTGTTCTCAAATCCTTAAAGACTCAATCCGATAAGATAACTTCAAAGGGAAAACTCAATCCATTACATGAGAGTAGAGGGGGGGAAACATCATAAAATCCAACAATGATAGCAAAACTCACGATACATCAAGATCATATCACCTCAAGAACACGAGAGAGAGAGAGAGAGAGGTCAAACACATAGCTACTGGTACATACCCTCAGCCCCGAGGGAGAACTACTCCCTCCTCGTCATGGAGAGCGCCGGGATGATGAAGATGGCCACCGAAGAGGGATTCCCCCCTCTGGCAGGGTGCCGGAACGGGTCTAGATTGGTTTTCAGTGGCTACAAAGGCTTCTAGCGGCGGAACTCCCGATCTATTCTTCTCTCCGATGTTTTTAGGGTATATGGACATATATAGGCGAAAGAAGTCGGTCAGGTGAGCCACGAGGGGCCCACGAGGGTGGGGGCGTGCCCAGGGGGTAGGGCAGGCCTCCCTGCCTCGTGGCTTCCTCGAAGCTCCCCTGTCGTCTACTCCAAGTCTCCTGGATTGCTTCTGTTCCAAAAATAAGTTCCGTGAAGTTTCAAGTCAATTGGATTCCGTTTGATTTTCCTTTTCTGCGATACTCTAAAACAAGGAAAAAACAGAAACTGACACTGACACTGGGCTCTAGGTTAATAGGTTAGTCCCAAAAATCATATAAAATAGCATATAAATGCATATAAAACATCCAAGGTTGATAATATAATAGCATGGAACAATAAAAAATTGTAGATACGTTGGAGACGTATCAAGCATCCCCAAGCTTAATTCCTGCTCGTCCTCGAGTAGGTAAATGATAAAAACAGAATTTTTGATGTGGAATGCTACCTAACATATTTATCCATGTAATTCTCTTTATTGTAGCAAGAATATTCAGATCCATAAGATTCAAGACAAAAGTTTAATATTGACATAAAAATAATAATACTTAAAGCATACTAACAAAGTAATCATGTCTTCTCAAAATAATATGGCCAAAGAAAGATATCCCTACAAAATCATATAGTCTGGCTATGCTCTATCTTCACCACACAAAATATTTAAATCATGAACAACCCCGATGACAAGCCAAGAAATTGTTTCATACTTTTGATGTTCTCAAACTTTTTCAATCTTCACGCAATACATGAGCGTGAGCCATGGACATGGAACTATAGGTGGAATAGAATGGTGGTTGTGGAGAAGACAAAAAGGAGAAGGTAGTCTCACATCAACTAGGCGTATCAACGGGCTATGGAGATGCCCATCAATAGATATCAATGTGAGTGAGTAGGGATTGCCATGCAACGAATGCACTAGAGCTACAAGTGTATGAAAGCTCAAAAAGAAACTAAGTGGGTGTACATCCAACTCGCTTGCTCACGAAGACCTAGGGCATTTTGAGGAAGCCCATCATTGGAATATACAAGCCAAGTTCTATAATGAAAGATTTCCACTAGTATATGAAAGTGACAACATAGGAGACTCTCTATCATGAAGATCATGGTGCTACTTTGAAGCACAAGTGTGGTAAAAGGATAGCAGCATTGCCCCTTCTGTCTTTTTCTCTCATTTTTTTTGGGCCTTCTCTTTTTTATGGCCTCTTTTTTTCTCTTTTTTAAAGTTTTCGTCCGAAGTCTCATCCCGACTTGTGGGGGAATCATAGTCTCCATCATCCTTTCCTCACTGGGACAATGCTCTAATAATGATGATCATCACACTTTTATTTACTTACAACTCAAGAATTACAACTCAATACTTAGAACAAAGTATGACTCTATATGAATGCCTCCGGCGGTGTACCGAGATGTGCAACGATTCATGAGTGACATGTATGAAAGAATTATGAACGGTGGCTTTGCCACAAATACGATGTCAAGTACATGATCATGCAAGCAATATGACAGTGATGAAGCGTGTCATGATAACGGAACGGTGGAAAGTTGCATGGCAATATATCTCGGAATGGCTATGGAAATGACATAATAGGTAGGTATGGTGGCTGTTTTGAGGAAGATATATGGTGGGTTTATGGTACCGGCGAAAGTTGAGCAGTACTAGAGAGGCTAGCAATGGTGGAAGGGTGAGAGTGCGTATAATCCATGGACTCAACATTAGTCATAAAGAACTCACATACTTATTGCAAAAATCTATTAGTTAACGAAACGAAGTACTACGCGCATGCTCCTAGGGGGATAGATTGGTAGGAAAAGACCATCGCTCATCCCCGACTACCACTCATAACGAAGACAATCAAAAAATAAATCATGCTCCAACTTCATCACATAACGGTTCACCATACGTGCATGCTATGGGAATCACAAACTTTAACACAAGTATCTCTCAAAATCACAACTACTCAACTAGCATGACTCTAATATCACCATCTTCATATCTCAAAACAATCATCAAGTATCAAACTTCTCATAGTATTCAATGCACTCTATATGATAGTTTTTATTATACCCATCTTGCATGCCCATCATATTAGGACTAGTTTCATAACCAAAGCAAATTACCATGCTGTTCTAAAAGACTCTCAAAATAATATAAGTGAAGCATGAGAGTTCATCTATTTCTATAAAATAAAACCACTGCCGTGCTCTAAAAGGATATAAGTGAAGCACTAGAGCAAATGACAAACTACTCAGAATAATATAAGTGAAGATCAATGAGTAGTCGAATAATTATGTAACTACATGAAGACTCTCTAACATTTAAGAATTTCAGATCTTGGGATATTATTCAAACAGAAATCAAAACAAAAGAAAATAAAATGACGCTCCAAGCAAAACACATATCATGTGGTGAATAAAAATATAGCTCCAAGTAAAGTTACCGATGAACGAAGACGAAAGAGGGGATGCCATCCAGTGCATCCCCAAGCTTAGGCTCTTGGTTGTCCTTGAATATTACCTTGGGGTGCCTTGGGTATCCCCAAGCTTAGGCTCTTGCCACTCCTTATTCCGTAGTCCATCGAATCTTTACCCAAAACTTGAAAACTTCACAAGACAAAACTCAACAGAAAACTCGTAAGCTCCGTTAGTATAAGAAAATAAAAAAACCACTTAGGTACTGTTGTGAACTCATTCTAAATTCATATTGGTGTAATATCTACTGTACTAGAGATTATGGTAGGGTACGAAACCACCTCAAACTTATCGTTTCTGATCGATCTATTTAAGAGTCCGTAGTAAAATAACATGAAGCTATTCTTTTCGTTCAATCTATCCTAGAGTTCGTACTAGAATAACACCTTAAGACACAAATCAACCAAAACCCTAATGTCACTTAGATACTACAATGTCACCTCAAGTATCTGTGGGTTTGATTATACGATATGCATCACACAATCTCAGATTCATCTATTCAACCAACACAAAGAACTTCAAAGAGTGCCCCAAAGTTTCTACTGGAGAGTCAAGACGAAAATGTGTGCCAACCCCTATGCATAAGTTCACAAACGGAACACACAAGTTGATCACCAAAACATACATCAAGTGAATCACGTGATATCCCATTGTCACCACAGATAGGCACATGCAAGACATACATCAAGTGTTCTCAAATCCTTAAAGACTCAATCCGATAAGATAACTTCAAAGGGAAAACTCAATCCATTACAAGAGAGTAGAGGGGGAGAAACATCATAAGATCCAACTATAATAGCAAAGCTCACGATACATCAAGATCGTATCACCTCAAGAACACGAGAGAGAGAGAGATCAAACACATAGCTACTGGTACATACCCTCAGCCCTGAGGGAGAACTACTCCCTCCTCGTCATGGAGAGCGTCGGGATGATGAAGATGGCCACCGGAGAGGGATTCCCCCTCCGGCAGGGTGCCAGAACGGGTCTAGTTTGGTTTTCGGTGGCTACGGAGGCTTCTGGCGGCGGAATTCCCGATCTATTTTTCTCTCCGATATTTTTAGGGTATATGGACATATATAGGCGAAAGAAGTTGGTCAGGTGAGCCACGAGGGGCCCACGAGGGTCGAGGCGCGCCTAGTGGGGTAGGGCACGCCTCCCTGCCTCGTGGCTTCCTCGAAGCTCCCCTGACGTCTACTCCAAGTCTCCTGGATTGCTTCCATTCCAAAAATAAGTTCCGTGAAGTTTCAGGTCAATTGGACTCCGTTTGATTTTCCTTTTCTGCGATACTCTAAAACAAGGAAAAACAAAAACTGGCAGTGGGCTCTAGGGTAATAAGTTAGTCCTAAAATCATATAAACTGGCATATAAATGCATATAAAACTTCCAAGGTTGATAATATAATAGCATGGAACAATAAAAAGTTATAGATACGTTGGAGACGTATCAACCCGTAGTGCACCTTTATAACCACCCAGTTACGTTGTGATGTTTGGCACACCCAAAGCGTTCCTACAGTATCCGGGAGTTGCACAATCTCATGGTCTAGGGAAAGGATACTTGACATTAGAAAAGCTTTAGCAGACGAACTACACGATCTTCTGCTATGCTTAGGATTGGGTCTTGTCCATCACATCATTCTCCTAATGATGTGATCCCGTTATCAATGACATCCAATGTCCATGGTCAGGAAACCGTAACCATCTATTGATCAACGAGCTAGTCAACTAGAGGCTCACTAGGGACATGTTGTGGTCTATGTATTCACACATGTATTACGATTTCCGGATAACACAATTATAGCATGAACAATAGACAATTATCATGAACAAGGAAATATAATAATAACCATTTTATTATTGCCTCTAGGGCATATTTCCAACAGTCTCCCACCTGCACTAGAGTCAATAATCTAGTTACATTGTGATGAATCGAACACCCATAGAGTTCTGGTGTTGATCATGTTTTGCTCGTGGAGGAGGTTTAGTCAACAGATATGCTACATTCAGGTCCGTATGCACTTTACAAATATCTATGTCTCCATTTTGAACATTTTCACGAATGGAGTTGAAGCTACGCTTGATATGCCTGGTCTTCTTGTGAAACCTGGGCTCCTTGGCCAGGGCAATAGCTCCAGTGTTGTCATAGAAGAGAGCCATCGGGCCCGACGCATTGGGAATAACTCCTAGGTCGATAATGAACTCCTTCATCCAGATTGCTTCATGTGCTGCCTCTGAGGTTGCCATGTACTCCACTTCACATGTAGATCCCGCCATGATGCTTTGCTTGCAACTGCACCAGCTGACTGCCCCACCATTCAAAATGTACACGTATCCGGTTTGTGACTTGGAGTCATCCAGATCTGTGTCGAAGCTAGCATCGACGTAACCCTTTATGATGAGCTCTTCGTCACCTCCATAAACGAGAAACATATCCTTAGTCCTTTTCAGGTACTTCAGGATATTCTTGACCGCTATCCAGTGTTCCATGCCGGGATTACTTTGGTACCTTCCTACCAAACGTACGACAAGGTTTACATCAGGTCTGGTACACAGCATGGCATACATAATAGACCCTATGGCCGAGGCATAGGGGATGACACTCATCTTTTCTCTATCTTCTGCCGTGGTCGGGCATTGAGCCGTGCTCAATCTCACACCTTGTAATACAGGCAAGAACCCCTTCTTGAACTGATCCATATTGAACTTCTTTAATATCTTGTCAAGGTACGTGCTTTGTGAAAGACCAATGAGGTGTCTCGATCTATCTCTATAGATATTGATGCCTAATATATAAGCAGCTTCTCCAAGGTCCTTCATTGAAAAACACTTATTCAAGTAGGCCTTTATGCTTTCCAAGAGTTCTATAGCATTTCCCATCAATAGTATGTCATCCACATATAATATGAGAAACGCTACAGAGCTCCCACTCACTTTCTTGTAAACACAGGCTTCTCCATAAATCTGCGTAAACCCAAACGCTTTGATCATCTCATCAAAGCAAATGTTCCAACTCCAAGATGCTTGCACCAACCCATAGATTGAGCGTTGGAGCTTGCATACCTTGTCAGCATTCTTAGGATCGAAAAAACCTTTCGGCTGCATCATATACAATTCTTCCTTAAGAAAACCTTTAAGGAATTCCATTTTGACGTCCATTTACCATATCTCATAATCATAGAATGCATCAATTGCTAACATGATTCGGACGGACTTCAGCTTCGCTATGGGTGAGAAGGTCTCATCGTAGTCAACCCCTTGAACTTGTCGGTAACCCTTGGCAACAAGCCGAGACTTATAGATGGTCACATTACCATCCATGTCTGTCTTCTTCTTAAAGATCCGTTTATTTTCTATGGCTCGCCGATCATCGGGCAAGTCAGTCAAAGTCCAAACTTCATTTTGATACATGGATCCTATCTCAGATTTCATGGCTTCAAGCCATTTGTTGGAATCTGGGCCCGCCATTGCTTATTCATAGTTCGAAGGTTCACCATTGTCTAACAACATGATTTCTAGGACAGGGTTGTCGTACCACTCTGGTACGGAACGTGTCCTTGTGGACCTATGAAGTTCAGTAGCAACTTGATCCGAAGTTTCATGATCATCATCATTAACTTCCTCTCTAGTCGGTGTAGGCACCACAGAAACATCTTCCTGAGCTGAGCCACCCTCCAGTTCAAGAGGCAGTACCTCATCAAGTTCTACTTTCCTCCCACTTACTTCTTTCGAGAGAAACTCTTTCTCCATAAAGGATCCATTCTTGGCAACAAAGACCTTGCCTTCGGATCTGAGGTAGAAGGTATACCCAATAGTTTCCTTAGGGTATCCTATGAAGACGCATTTTTCCGACTTGGGTTCGAGATTTTCAGGTTAAAGTTTCTTGACATAAGCATCACATCCCCAAACTTTCAAAAATGACAGCTTAGGTTTCTTCCCATACCATAGTTCATACGGTGTCGTCTCAACGGATTTCAACGGAGCCTTATTTAAAGTGAATGCGGCAGTCTCTAAAGCATAACCCCAAAATGATAGCGGTAGATCGGTAAGAGACATCATAGATTGCACCATATCTAATAGAGTGCGATTACGATGTTCAGACACACCATTACGCTGATGTGTTCCAGGCGGCGTGAGTTGTGAAACAATTCCACATTTCCTCAAGTGCGTGCCAAATTCGTGACTCAAATATTCCCCTCCATGATCTGATCGTAAGAACTTTATTTTCCTGTCACGTTGATTCTCAACCTCATTCTGAAATTCCTTGAACTTTTCAAAGGTCTCAGACTTGTGTTTAATTAAGTAGACATACCCATATCTACTCAAGTCATCAGTGAGGGTGAGAACATAATGATAGCCACCGCGAGCCTCAACGCTCATTGGACCGCACACATCAGTATGTATGATTTCCAATAAGTTGGTTGCTCGCTCCATTGTTCCGGAGAACGGAGTCTTGGTCATTTTGCCCATGAGGCATGGTTCGCACGTGTCAAATGATTCATAATCAAGAGACTCCAAAAGTCCATCTGCATGGAGTTTCTTCATGCGGTTGACACCAATGTGACCAAGGCGGCAGTGCCACAAGTATGTGGGACTATCATTATCAATCTTACACTTCTTGGCATTCACAGTATGAATATATGTCACATCACGTTCGAGATTAAACAAGAATAAACCATTGACCAGCGGGGCATGACCATAAAACATATCTCTCATATAAATGGACAACCATTATTCTCGGATTTAAATTGTAACGCCTCGAGACCGACGTGCCAGGTGTCCTCCAGTTATTCCCTGTTGTTGCCTTGTCATTGCTTGCATGTCATGCATTGCATATCATGTCATCATGTGCATTTCATTTGCATACATGTTCATCTCATGCATCCGAGCATTTTCCCCATTGTCCGTTTTGCAATCCGGCGCTCCTATGTCACCCGGTGTCCCTTTCTACCTCTTTTCGTGTGTGGGTGTTAAACTTTTTCGGATTGGACCGAGACTTTCCATGCGGCCTTGGTTTACTACCGGTAGACCACACGTCAAGTTTCGTATCATTTGGACTTCGTTTGATACTCCAATGGTTAACCGAGGGACCGAAAAGGCCTCGTGTGTGTTGCAGCCCAACACCCTTCCAAAGTGGCCCAAAACCCACCAAAACCCCCTCCATCATCTCGGTCGTTCGATCACGATCGTGTGGCCAAAAACCGCACCTCATTTGGACTCTCCTAGCTCCCTCTACCTATAAATAAGTGATCCCCTCCGAAATTTGCGGTCTAACCCTAGCCTTCCTCTACCTCGCGCCACCGGACAAAAATCCCCGCCGCCGGACATGTCCGCCCTCCACCTCGCTCCGGCCAATGGCCTCCCGCCACATCACCCCGCCGCCGCCGCCAGCCTATCGCGCGCCGCCACCTCACCGCCTCTCTCACCGCCTCTCTCTCTCCTCCCGCCGCGGCCCGCACGGGCCCAAGCCGCCGCCGCCGAAGCCCGCTTGCACCGCTGCCGAAGCCCGCTCGTGCCCCGCCACCCCTTCACCGGCGCTCGGCCTCCCGCCGGCGAGCTCCACCGGAGCCACCTCGCCACTGTCATCTCTTGCCGGCGCCCGAGCGCCCTTGCCGAAGTCCAGCCGCGCCGCCGCCCGCAGATTCCCGCCGGTGACCCGAGCCGCCTGGCCGAGCTCACGCCCCGAGCGCGCTCTCTTCCTTTTGCCGCCGCCGCTCAGGACCCTCCACCGCCGTCGTCTCCCCGCCTCCGTCAGCGGCACCGACGAGCAGCCGCCGCCGGAGCTCCTCCCATTGCGCCGCCCCGCACTTCCTTCGCCGTCGCTGCGCCTCCGTCGCCGCCCAGCACCAGCACCATCTCCGGCGACCCCGTCGCCCATGTCGCCGGCCTCTGTCGCCGTCGTCGTCGAGTCTCCGGTGAGATTCTGACCGGATCTGGTTGGGTGGACCAGATCCACCAGTTCGGCCATCCAAATGGCCTCCGTCCAGATCCGGATCCCTCCGTCCCGCACCGCTTCGTCCCGGGTTGACTTTTCCCAGAGAGTTCCAAATTTCACTAAGTCCCCTAGATTTCAGTATTTTTTGAGCATATTCATCGCATCATAACTTCATCATCGTGGCTCCGATTCATGAGTGTAGCATATCAAAATGTCCGTCTCGACGAGTACATCATATCATCTCACTGCATCATTTTCATTTGAGCTCATCTTGATGCCCGAAATGCTATTGGAAGAGGGCTATGTGAGGATTATGTCAGATCTGTTTCAGCAAATGGCATTTTGTCATTTTTGCCATGATTAATGTGTGCATGCTATGACCCTGAGCTCTACATGTGTTTTGAAATATGCCATGCCATCTTTACAGGGGTGTATGCCATGTATTTTTGTGATCTTTGTGGTGACTAGCACAAGCATGCAAAGTAGCTTACTCAATGATGCTGATTTCAGGGACTTAGAATTTCACTAAGTCCTTGTCCTGTTATTGTTTTTATGCCATATGTTCATGTTGTTTCCTAGTGATTCGTGCCTCTTTTGAGGATGATCAGTAAGGATGTTTTGTTAATATTGTGGTGCTCTATCCATCCATGTATTTGTTTGCATTTATGGAGCACCCTAGCTTGAGTCAATCGAGCTCTACTTTTGCTATAAATTGTTCCTGGCAGATTGTTAACATGTTTAGCGATTTTGCCGAGGATGTTGTTATTGATCCGTGCATGCTATGTTGTTGTTCTTGCCATTTCTAGCTTCTATGCCATGTCTTCTTACTGGGTGTATGCTTAGTTTGTCATGCCATGCTTTGTAGTGAGTGCATCGAGCTCATAAACATGGCTACTCATTGACTGTTTTGCCATGCTCCAGTTTTTCACTAAGTTTGAATCTGTGTATGTTTTTGCTATGTTCACATGCTTGCAATTGTATTTTCTGATCCCTTTTGGCTCATGGTCACAAAGGGACTTTTGTTATATGCTTAGAGTAGCTTCATGCCATGCCTTGCTTTGCCATGATATGTTCCTGTAGCATATATTTATCTTGCTCTAAACATTGCTTCCTGCTGATAAATTCCTGATATCCTGTTAATTTCACTAAGTCTGTAACCTGTTATCTTTTGTACTTTTGCCATGCTTGTTTGAACCTGTTATTGATTGAATTTGCCGTAGCTTAGTGTTCATCTTTTGTCAAGCATCATGAGTGGATCCCTGCCATGCATTTTGTTGCTATGTTTGAGTGCTGTAGCATATTTATCTTGATGCATTTAGATGGCTACTTGCTGTTAATCGCAGACTAGTGCCATATTTGTTTTGCTTACCATTTCCAAACCGTGCATCTGATTCCGGTGATCTTTATATCGATTTCAACCGGAATCAACTCCTCTTTCCAGTGGAACTCTTGGTTTTCCAAGTTGAGGCCAGGTTCAATCATTCCTTTCCAAATCATGCATATGCATCACATATCGCATCCCGCATATCATACCATATTCGTGTGTTGGTTGTTTACTATGTTGTGTGCTTCTTTTCGGTGTTGCTTCTTCGGGTTGGTTCCGTTAACGTCGCGTTTGTGAGGACCCGTTCGACTACGTCTGTTTGTCTTCTTCATGGACTCGTTCTTCTTCCTTGCAGGATTTTAGGCAAGATGACCATACCCTCGAAATCACTTCTATCTTTGCTTGCTAGTTGCTCGCTCTTTTGCTATGCCTATGATGCGATACCTACCACTTGCTTATCATGCCTCCCATATTGTTAAGCCAAGCCTCTAACCCACCTTGTCCTAGCAAACCGTTGTTTGGCTATGTTACCGCTTTGCTCAGCCCCTTTTATAGCATTGTTAGTTGCAGGTGAAGATTGGAGTTTGTTCCATGTTGGAACATAGATTATTGTTGAGATATCACAATATCTCTTATTTAATTAATGCATCTATATACTTGGTAAAGGGTGGAAGGCTCGGCCTTATGCCTGGTGTTTTGTTCCACTCTTGCCGCCCTAGTTTCCGTCATATCGGTGTTATGTTCCCAGATTTTGCGTTACTTACACGGTTGGGTTATAATGGGAACCCCTTGACAGTTTGCTTTGAATAAAACTCCTCCAGCAAGGCCCAATCTTGGTTTTACCATTCACCACGTAGCCTCTTTTTCCCTTGGGTTAGGCCAGCCCAAGGGTCATCTTTATTTTAACCCCCCCCGGGCCAGTGCTTGTCTAAGTGTTGGTCCAAACTAGAGCCCCTTGCAGCGCCACCTCAGGGAAACTCGAGGGCTGGTTTTAGTTGTACGGATTTCTTATCCGGTGTTGCCCTGAGAACGAGATATGTGCAGCTCCTATCGGGATGTCGGCGCATCGGGTGGTCTTGCTGGACTTGTTTTACCATTGTCGAGGATGTCTTGTAACCGGGATGCCGAGTCTGATCGGATTGTCTTGGGAGAAGGAATATCCTTCGTTGACCGTGAGAGCCTGTGATGGGCTAAGTTGGGACACCCCTGCAGGGATTGAACTTTCGAAAGCCGTGCCCGCGGTTATGGGCAGATGGGAATTTGTTAATGTCCGGTTGTAGAAAACCTGAAGTTTATCTTAATTAAAATACATCAACCGCGTGTGTAGCCGTGATGGTCTCTTCTCGGCGGGGTCCGGGAAGTGAACAAAGTGTTGGAGTTATGCCTGACGTAGGTTGTTCTAGGATCACTTCTTGATCATAGTTGTTCGACCGTGCGTTTGCTCTCTCTTCTCGCTCTCATTTGCGTATGTTAGCCACCATATATGCTAGTCGCTTGCTGTAGCTCTACCTCAGACCTTTACCTTCCTATAAGCTTAAATAGTCTTGATTGCGAGGGTGTGAGATTGCTGAGTCCCCGTGACTCACAGATACTTTCGAAACCAGTTTGCAGGTGCTGATGATATCATGCAGGTGATGCAACCAAGCTCAAGGAGGAGCTCGATGAAGATCTTGTTCTTTGTGTTGTTTCGTTTCCAGTTGATCAGTAGTGGAGCCCATTGGGACGATCGGGGATCTGTGTAGCATTTGGGGTAGTCTTCTTTTATTTTGGTTCCGTAGTCAGACCTTGAGTGTATTTGGATGATGTAATGCTTTATTCATGTTTTGTGTGAAGTGGCGATTGTAAGCCAACTATGTATCTCTTTCCCTTATGTATTACATGGGTTGTGTGAAGATTACCTCACTTGCGACATTGCTTTCAATGCGGTTATGCCTCTAAGTCGTGCTTCGACACGTGGGAGATATAGCCGCATCGAGGGCGTTATATAAATGAGTAGCCATCTTGCATTAAACGAGATCCAGATAAAATGTTTGTGCTCAAAGCTGGCACTAAATAACAATTATTTAGGTTTAAAACTAATCCCGTAGGTAAATGTAGAGGTAGCGTGCCGACGGCGGTCACATCAACCTTGGAACCATTCCCGACGCGCATCGTCACCTCATCCTTCGCCAGCCTCCGCTTATTCCGTAGCTCCTGTTTCGAGTTACAAATGTGAGCAACCGCACCGGTATCAAATACCCAGGAGCTACTACGAGTGCTGGTAAGGTACACATCAATGACATGTATATCATATATACCTTTGGTATTGCCGGCCTTCTTATCCGCTAAGTACTTGGGGCAGTTTCGCTTCCAGTGACCGTTTCCCTTGCAATAGAAACACTCAGTCCCAGGTTTGGGTCGATTCTTTGGCTTCTTCTCGGCAACTGGCTTACCGGGCGCGGCAACTCCTTTGCCATCCTTCTTGAAGTTCTTCTTACCCTTGCCTTTCTTGAAACTCATGGTTTTATTGACCATCAACACTTGATGTTCCTTTTTGATCTCCACCTCCGCTGATTTCAGCATTGAATATACCTCAGGAATGGTTTTCTCCATCCCCTGCATATTGAAATTCATCACAAAGCTCTTGTAGCTAGGTGGGAGTGACTGAAGGATTCTGTCAACGATCGAATCATCCGGGAGTTTAATGATGACCCACAAGTATAGGGGATCTATCATAGTCCTTTCGATAAGTAAGAATGTCGAACCCAACAAGGAGCAGAAGGAAATGATAAGCGGTTTTCAGCAAGGTATTCTCTGTAAGTACTGAAATAAGTGGTAACAGATAGTTTTGTGATAAGATAATTTGTAACGAGCAACAAGTAACAAAAGTAAATAAAGTGCAGCAAGGTGGCCCAATCCTTTTTGTAGCAAAGGACAAGCCTGGACAAACTCTTATATAAGGAAAAGCGCTCCCGAGGACACATGGGAATATCGTCAAGCTAGATTTCATCACGTTCATATGATTCGCGTTCGGTACTTTGATAATTTGACATGTGGGTGGACCGGTGCTTGGGTGCTGTTCTTACTTGAACAAGCATCCCACTTATGATTAACCTCTATTGCAAGCATCCGCAACTACAACAAAAGTATTAAGGTAAACCTAACCATAGCATGAAACATATGGATCCAAATCAGCCCCTTACGAAGCAACGCATAAACTAGGGTTTAAGCTTCTGTCACTCTAGCAACCCATCATCTACTTATTACTTCCCAATGCCTTCCTCTAGGCCCAAATAATGGTGAAGTGTTATGTAGTCGACGTTCACATAACACCACTAGAGGCTAGACAACATACATCTCATCAAAATATCGAACGAATACCAAATTCACATGACTACTAATAACAAGACTTCTCCCTTGTCCTCAGGAAAAAACGTAACTACTCACAAAGCATATTCATGTTCATAATCAGAGGGGTAATAATATGCATAAAGGATCTGAACATATGATCTTCCACCAATTAAACCAACTAGCATCAACTACAAGGAGTAATTAACACTACTAGCAACCTACTAGCACCAATCCCGGACTTGGAGACAAGAATTGGATACAAGAGATGAACTAGGGTTTTGAGATGAGATGGTGCTGATGAAGATGTTGATGGAGATTGCCCTCTCCCAATGAGAGGAGCGTCGGTGATGACGATGGCGATGATTTCCCCCTCCGGGAGGGAAGTTTCCCCGGCAGAACACCTCTGCCGGAGCCCTAGATTGGTTCCGCCAAGGTTCCGCCTCGTGGCGGCAGAGTTTCGTCCCGAAAGGTTGCTTCTGATTTTTTCCATCGAAAGAATCCATGTAGCAGAAGATGTCCATCAGAGGGCCACCAGGGGGCCCACGAGGTAGGGGGCGTGCCCTAGGGGGGCCCACCCTCGTGGATAGGGTGTGGGCCCCCTGGTCTTCATCTTTGGCGAGGATTTTTCATTATTTATTATAAGGTATTCCGTGGAGTTTCAGGACTTTTGGAGTTGTGCAGAATAGGTCTCTAATATTTGCTCCTTTTCTAGCCCAGAATTCCAGCTGCCGGCATTCTCCCTCCTTATGTAAACCTTGTAAAATAAGAGAGAATAGCCATAAGTATTGTGACATAATGTGAAATAACAGCCCATAATGCAATAAATATCGATATAAAAGCATGATGCAAAATGGACGTATCAACTCCCCCAAGCTTAGACCCCGCTTGTCCTCAAGCGAAAGCCGATAACAATAAATATGTCCCCATGTTTAGAGGTAGAGGCGTCGATAAAAATAAAATACGGACATGAAGGCATCATGATTATTCTCATAACAGCAACATATATAGATATTTTCATATGATTACCTATGTTCAAGTGATGATCTATTCACAATGCAAAAGTATGAATCAGAAACCTTATTGAGAACCAACAAACTATAACCTCAGTCATTGAAGCAATTGCAATTTATCATAACATCAGAAAGAGTCTATGTCAGAGCTAAAAAGCAAGTCCACATACTCAACTATCATCTAGTCCTTCATAGTTGCTAACACTCACGCAATACTTGTGGTTACGGAGTTTTAAT
>NC_041388.1:596548401-596660434 GCF_002162155.2 Triticum dicoccoides
TTCTTTCCAACATGCTGGGCTGGCCAAAGGATAAAATGAAAAAGGGAGAGGTGAAGATCACCATGACACTTGCATAAGGTAGAAGATAATAATAAAATATAGGCCCTTCGCAGAGGGAAGCAGAGGTTGCCATGCGCTTTTATGGTTGGATGCACAAAATCTTAATGCGAAAGAACGTCACTTTATATTGCCCCTTGTGATATGAACCTTTATTATGCAGTCCGTCGCTTTTATTATTTCCACATCACAAGATCGTATAAAGTTTATTTCTCCCACACTAATCATTCATATTTAGAGCAATTTTTATTGCTTTGCACCGATGACAACTTACTTGAGGGATCTTACTCAATCCATAGGTAGATATGGTGGACTCTCATAGCAAAACTGGTTTTAAAGGTATTTGGAAGCACAAATAGTATCTCTACTTGGTGCTGAGAATTTGGCTAGCATGAGGGGGAAAGGCAAGATCAACATGTTGGATGATCGATGACAACATACTTTACCTCAGATATAAGAAAACATAACCCATTACGTTGTCTTCCTTGTCCAACATCAACTCTTTAGCATGTCATATTTTGATGAGTGCTCCCAATCATAAAAGATGTCAATAATAGTATATTTATATGTGAAACCTCTCTTTCCTTATTACTTCCTATTAATTGCAACGATGACCAAAGCTATGTCTGCCAACTCCCAACAACTTTTAATCGTCACACTCTTTCTATGTGAAGTCATTACTATCAACAAGATCAATATGAACTTTTGTTTCTTCTTATTCATTTTCTCTTTTCTTTTATTCACCCAAGATCATAGCAAGAAAATCAAGCCCTTGACTCAACACTAATCTTTATTATATAGCTCACGGACTCGATTACATAGAGAGGTCATAAGGCAAAACTCAAAACTAGATCATGCCATAAACTTTATTCTACTAGATCAAAATACTACTAATAGGATCGAACTAAGGAAAATGGTAAAGATAGGAGTTGTGATTGTGATACGATAACGGGGCACCTCCCCCAAGCTTGGTTGTTGCCAAGGGGAGTGCCCATACCCATGTTATTATATCTCCTTGGTTGGTGAAGATGGAGGTGATGGATAATCGCACATCGAGCGTAAGAGGTCCTATAGCTTGCGAATAATGCCCTTGAGTGCAAAGATATGCTCCTTCAACAAAACATTTTCACTTGTGAGATACTTGTTTTGAATACGAGTTAACTCAATCATCTGGAAAGCTTCGATCTCAGTTGGGGTAAGAAGGTTGTGATCAAGTTGAAGGATGTCTTCTGTTGCCGAAGCTTGGTTCTCCGTGGCCTTCTTGATCCCTTCATCCTTCTTGATCTCCATGGGTTCTTCCCTCTTCAGGTCTATCTTCATTAGCCAGACATCTTTGTCACCGTTGTTGGAGGAGGGGGACGACATGATGCCTAGCCTTGACAACCCTGACAGAGAACAGCCCAAAACAAGAACAGATGATATTTGCGTGATACGGGAGTCAAAACCTTCGGGAGAATATATAGTGAATTTTTACCGACCAAAATACGTATCGTGCAAGAAAACGGAGTCCGGAAGGCACACGAGGTGCTCACGAGGTAGGGGGGCGTGCCCAGGGGGTAGGGCGCGCCCTCCACCCTCATGGGGCCCTCGTGTCCTTCCCGGACTGCTACTTAATTTTCTATTTTTCTAAATATTCCAAAACGGAGAAATATTGCATTAAAAACTGTTTTGGAATCGGTTTACTTACCGTACCACATACCTATTGCTTTTCGGAGTCTGAAACGTTCTGGAAAGTGTCCCTTGTTGGGGAACGTACTAATTTCAAAAAAATTCCTACACACACGCAAGATCATGGTGATGCATAGCAATGAGAGGGGAGAGTGTTGTCTACATACCCTCGTAGACTGATAGCGGAAGCGTCACGACAACGTGGTTGATGTAGTCGTACGTCTTCACGGCCCGACCGATCAAGCACCGAAACTACGACACCTCCGAGTTCTAGCACACGTTCAGCTCGATGACGATCCCCGGACTTCGATCCAGCAAAGTGTCGGGGAAGAGTTTCGTCAGCACAACGGCGTGGTGACGATCTTGATGTTCTATCGTCGCAGGGCTTCGCCTAAGCACCGCTATAATATTATCGAGGAGTATGGTGGAAGGGGGCACTGCACACGGCTAAGAAAACGATCACGAGGATCAACTTGTGTGTCTATGGGGTGCCCCCTGCCCCCGTATATAAAGGAGGGGAGGAGGGGAGGGCTGGCCCTCTCTATGGCGCGCCCTAGGGGAGTCCTACTCCCATCGGGAGTAGGATTCCCCCTTTCCTAGTCCAACTAGGAGTCCTTCCAAGTAGTAGGAGTAGGAGACAAGGAAGGGGAAGAGGGAAGAGAAGGAAGGAGGGGGCGCCGCCCCTCTCCCTAGTCCAATTCGGACTAGTCAATGGGGGGGGGGGCGCGGCCTGCCTCTCCCTCTCCCCTAAAGCCCAATAAGGCCCATATACTTCTTCTCCCGTATTCCCGTAACTCCCCGGTACTCCAAAAAATACCCGAACCACTCGGAACCTTTCCGATGTCCGAATATAGTCGTCCAATATATCAATCTTTACGTCTCGACCATTTCGAGACTCCTCGTCATTTCCCCGATCTCATCCGGGACTCCGAACTACTTAGGTACATCAAAACTCATAAACTCATAATATAATTGTCATCGAAACCTTAAGCATGCAGACCCTATGGGTTCGAGAACAATGTAGACATGACCGAGACACGTCTTCGGTCAATAACCAATAGCGGAACCTAGATGCTCATATTGGCTCCTACATATTCTACGAAGATCTTTATCGGTCAGACCGCATAACAACATACATTGTTCCTTTTGTCATCGGTATCTTACTTGCCCGAGATTCGATCGTTGGTATCTTAATACCTAGTTCAATCTCGTTACCAGCAAGTCTCTTTACTCGTTCCATAATACATCACCTTGCAACTAACTCATTAGTTGCAATGCTTGCAAGGCTTAAGTGATGTGCATTACCGAGAGGGCCTAGAGATACCTCTCCGACAATTGGAGTGACAAATCCTAATCTCGAAATACGCCAACCCAACATGTACCTTTGGAGACACCTGTAGAGCTCCTTTATAATCACCCAGTTACGTTGTGATGTTTGGTAGCACACAAAGTGTTCCTCCGGCAAACGGGAGTTGCATAATCTCATAGTCATAGGAACATGTATAAGTCATGAAGAAAGCAATAGCAACATACTAAACGATCAAGTGCTAAGCTAACGGAATGGGTCAAGTCAATCACATCATTCTCCTAATGATGTGATCCCGTTAATCAAATGACAACTCTTTGTATATGGCTAGGAAACACAACCATCTTTGATCAATGAGCTAGTCAAGTAGAGGCATACTAGTGACACTCTGTTTGTCTATGTATTCACACATGTATTATGTTTCCGGTTAATACAATTCTAGCATGAATAATAAACATTTATCATGAAATAAGGAAATAAATAATAACTTTATTATTGCCTCTAGGGCATATTTCCTTCAGTCTCCCACTTGCACTAGAGGCAATAATCTAGTTCACATCGCCATGTGATTTAACATCAATAGTTCACATCTTTATGTGGTTAACACCCATAGTTCACATCCACATGTGACCAACACCCAAAGGGTTTACTAGAGTCAGTAATCTAGTTCACATCGCTATGTGATTAACACCCAAAGAGTACTAAGGTGTGATCATGTTTTGTTTGTGAGATAATTTTAGTCAACGGGTTTGTCATATTCAGATCCGTAAGTATTTTGCAAATTTATATGTTTACAATGCTCTGCACGGAGCTACTTTAGCTAATTGCTCCCACTTTCAATATGTATCCAGATGAAGACTTAGAGTCATCCAGATCAGTGCCAAAACTTGTATCGACGTAACCCTTTTACGATGAACCTTTTGTCACCTCCATAATCGATAAACATATCCTTATTCCACTAAGGATAATTTTGACCGCTGTCCAGTGATCTAATCCTAGATCACTATTGTACTCCCTTGCCAAAATTAGTGTAGGGTATACAATAGGTCTGGTACACAACATGACATACTTTATAGAACCTATGGCCAAGGCATAGGGAATGACTTTCATTCTCTTTCTATTTTCTGCCGTGGTTGGGTTTTGAGTCTTACTCAATTTCACACCTTGTAACGCAACCAAGAACTCTTTATTTGACCGTTCCATTTTTGAACTACTTCAAAATATTGTCAAGGTATGTACTCATTGAAAAAACTTATCAAGCATCTTGATCTATCTCTATAGATCTTGATGCTCAATATGTAAGTAGCTTCATCGAGGTCTTTCTTTGAAAAAACTCCTTTCAAACACTCCTTTATGCTTTGCAGAATAATTCTACATTATTTCCGATCAACAATATGTCATTCACATATACTTATCAGAAATGTTGTAGTGCTCCCACTCACTTTCTTGTAAATACATGCTTCACCGCAAGTCTGTATTAAACTATATGCTTTGATCAACTCATCAAAGCGTATATTCCAACTCTGAGATGCTTGCACCAGTCCATAGATGGATCGCTGGAGCTTGCACATTTTTTGAACACATTTAGGATTGACAAAAACTTCTGGTTGCATCATATACAACTCTTCTTTAATAAATCCATTAAGGAATGCAGTTTTGTTTATCCATTTGCCAGATTTCATAAAATGCGGCAATTGCTAACACGATTCGGACAGACTTAAGCATAGATACGAGTGAGAAACTCTTATCGTAGTCAACACCTTGAACTTGTCAAAAACCTTTTGCGACAAATCTAGCTTTGTAGATAGTAATACTACTATCAGCGTCCGTCTTCCTCTTGAAGATCCATTTAATCTCAATGACTTGCCGAACATCCGGCAAGTCAACCAAAGTCCATACTTTGTTCTCATACATGGATCTCATCTCAGATTTCATGGCCTCAAGCCATTTCGCGGAATCTGGGCTCATCATCGCTTCCTCATAGTTCGTAGTCTCGTCATGGTCAAGTAACATGACTTCCAGAACAGGATTACCGTACCACTCTGGTGCGGATCTCACTCTGGTTTACCTACAAGGTTTGGTAGTTACTTGATCTGAAGTTACATGATCATCAGCATTAGCTTCCTCACTAATTGGTGTAGTAGTCACAGGAATAGATTTCTGTGATGAACTACTTTCCAATAAGGGAGAAGGTACAATTACCTTATCAAGTTCTACTTTCCTCCCACTCACTTCTTTCAAGAGAAACTCCTTCTCTAGAAAGGATCCATTCTTAGCAACGAATTTCTTGCCTTCGGATCTGTGATAGAAGGTGTACCCAACAGTCTCCTTTGGGTATCCTATGAAGACATATTTCTCCGATTTGGGTTTGAGCTTATCAGGATGAAACTTTTTCATATAAGCATCACAATCCCAAACTTTAAGAAACGACAACTTTGGTTTCTTGCCAAACCACAGTTCAGATTGTGTCGTCTCAACGGACTTAGATGGTGACCCTTTTTAACGTGAATGCAACTGTCTCTAATGCATGATCCCAAAATGATATTGGTAAATCGGTAAGAAACTTCATAGATTGTACTATATCCAATAAAGTACGGTTATGACGTTCGGACACACCATTATGCTGTGGTGTTCCAGGTGGCATGAGTTTGTGAAACTATTCCACATTGTTTTAATTGAAGACCAAACTCGTAACTCAAATATTCGTCTTTGCGATCAGATCATAGAAACTTTATTTTCTTGTCACGATGATTTTCCACTCCACTCTGAAATACTTTGAACTTTTCAGACTTATGTTTCATCAAGTAGATATACTCATATCTGCTTAAATCATCTGTGAAGGTCAGAAAATAATGATACTTGTTGCGAGCTTTAATATTCATCGGACCACATACATCAGTATGTATGATTTCCAACAAATCTGTTGCTCGCTCCATTGTTCCGGAGAATGGAGTCTTTAGTCATCTTGCCCATAAGGCATGGTTCGCAAGCACCAAGTGATTCATAATCAAGTGATTCCAAAATCCCATCAGCATGGAGTTTCTTCATGTGCTTTACACCAATATGACCTAAACGGCAGTGCCACAAATAAGTTGCACTATCATTATTAACTTTACATTTTTGGTTTCAATATTATGAATATGTGTATCACTACGATCGAGATCCAGTGAACCATTTTCATTGGGTGTGTAACCATATAAGGTTTTATTCATGTAAACAGAACAAAAATTTATTCTCTTACTTAAATGAATAACTGTATTACAATAAACATGATCAAATCATATTCATGCTCAACGCAAACACCAAATAACATTTATTTAGGTTCAACACTAATCCCGAAAGTATAGGGAGTGTGCGATGATGATCATATCAATCTTGGAACCACTTCCAACACACATCGTCACTTCACCCTTAACTAGTCTCTGTTTATTCTGCAACTCCCGTTTCGAGTTACTAATCTTAGCAACTAAACTAGTATCTAATACTGAGGGGTTGCTATAAACACTAGTAAAGTACACATCAATAACATGTATATCAAATATACTTATGTTCACTTTTCCATCCTTCTTATCCGCCAATCACTTGGGGTAGTTCCGCTTCCAGTGACCAGTCCCTTTGTAGTAGAAGCACTTAGTCTCAGGCTTAGGACCAGACTTGGGCTTCTTCACTTGAGCAGCAACTTGCTTGCTGTTCTTCTTGAAGTTCCCCTTCTTCCCTCTGCCCTTTTCTTGAAACTAGTGGTCTTGTCTACCATCAACACTTGATGTTTTTCTCGATTTCTACCTTCATCAATTTCAGCATTATGAAGAGCTTGGGAATCGTTTCCGTTATCCCTCATATATCATAGTTCATCACGAAATTCTACTAACTTGGTGATGGTGACTAGAGAATTCTGTCAATCACTATTTTATCTGGAAGATTAACTCCCACTTGATTCAAGCGATTGTAGTACCCAAACAATCTGAGCACATGCTCACTAGTTGAGCGATTCTCCTCCATCTTTTAGCTATAGAACTTGTTGGAGACTTCACATCTCTCAACTCGGGTACTTGCTTGAAATATTAACTTCAACTCCTGGAACATCTCATATGGTCCATGACGTTCAAAACATCTTTGAAGTCCCGATTCTAAGCCGTTTAAGCATGGTGCACTAAACTATCAAGTAGTCATCATATTGAGCTAGCCAAACATTCATAACGTCTGCATCTGCTCCTACAATAGGTCTGTCACCTAGCGGTGCATCAAGGACATAATTCTTCTGTGCAGCAATGAGGATAAACCTCAAATCACGGATCCAATCCGCATCATTGCTACTAACATCTTTCAACACAATTTTCTCTAGGAACATCTCAAAATAAACACAAGGAAGTAACAACGCAAGCTATTGATCTACAACATAATTTGCAAAATACTACCAGGACTAAGTTCATGATAAATTTAAGTTCAATTAATCATATTACTTAAGAACTCCCACTTAGATAGACATCCCTCTAATCCTCTAAGTGATCACGTGATCCAAATCAACTAAACCATGTCCGATCATCACGTGAGATGGAGCAGTTTCATTGGTGAACATCACTATGTTGATCATATCTACTATATGATTCACGCTCGACCTTTCGGTCTCTGTGTTCCGAGGCCATATCTATATATGCTTGGCTCGTCAAGTATAACCTGAGTATTCCGCGTGTGCAACTGTTTTGCACCCGTTGTATTTGAACGTAGAGCCTATCACACCCGATCATCATGTGGTGTCTCAGCACGAAGAACTTTCACAACGGTGCATACTCAGGGAGAACACTTCTTGATAATTAGCGAGAGATCATCTTAAAATGCTACCGTCAATCAAAGCAAGATAAGATGTATAAAAGATAAACATCATATGCAATCAAAATATGTGACATGATATGGCCATGATCATCTTGCGCCTTTGATCTCCTTCTCCAAAGTACTGTCATGATCTCTATCGTCACCGGCATGACACCATGATCTCCATCATCTTGATCTATATCAATGTGTCGTCACATGGTCGTCTCGCAAACAATTGCTCTTGCAACTATTGCTATCGCATAGCGATAAAGTAAAGCAATTATTTGGCGCTTGCATCTTATGCAATAGAGAGACAACCATTAGGATTTTGCCATTTGCCGATAACTTCAACAAAACATGGTCATCTCATACAATAACTTATATCTTATCACGTCTTGACCATATCACATCACAACATGCCCTGCAAAAATAAGTTAGACGTCCTCTACTTTGTTGTTGCAAGTTTTACGTGGCTGCTACGGGCTTAGCAAGAACCAATCTTACCTACGCATCAAAACCACAACGATAGTTTGTCAAGTTGGTGCTGTTTTAACCTTTGCAAGGACCGGGCGTAGCCACACTCGGTTCAACTAAAGTTGGAGAAACTGACACCCGCCAGCCACCTGTGTGCAAAGCACGTCGGTAGAACCAGTCTCGCGTAAGCGTACGCGTAATGTCGGTCCGGGCCGCTTCATCCAACAATACCATCGAACCAAAGTATGACATGTTGGTAAGCAGTATGACTTATATCGCCCACAACTCACTTGTGTTCTACTCGTGCATATAACATCAACACATAAAACCTAGGCCCGGATGCCACTGTTGGGGAACGTAGTAATTTCAAAAAAAATCCTACGCACACGCAAGATCATGGTGATGCATAGCAACGAGAGGGGAGAGTGTTGTCTATGTACCCTCGTAGACCGACAGCGGAAGCGTCATGACAACGCGGTTGATGTAGTTGTACGTCTTCATGGCCCGACCGATCAAGCACCAAAACTACGGCACCTCCGAGTTCTAGCACATGTTCAGCTCGATGACGATCCCCGGACTCCGATCCAGCAAAGTGTCGGGGAAGAGTTCCGTCAACATGATGGCGTGGTGACGATCTTGATGTTCTATCGTTGCAGGGCTTCGCCTAAGCACCGCTACAATATTATCGAGGAGTATGGTGGAAGGGGGCACCGCACACGACTAAGAAAACGATCACGAGGATCAACTTGTGTGTCTATGGGGTGCCCCCTGCCCCCGTATATAAAGGAGTGGAGGAGGGGAGGGCCGGCCCTCTCTATGGCGCGCCCTAGGGGAGTCCTACTCCCACCGGGAGTAGGATTCCCCCTTTCCTAGTCCAACTAGGAGTCCTTCCATGTAGTAGGAGTAGGAGACAAGGAAGGGGAAGAGGGAAGAGAAGGAAGGAGGGGGCGCCGCCCCTCTCCCCAGTCCAATTCGGACTAGTCAATGGGGGGGGGGGGCGCGGCCTGCCTCTCCCTCTCCCCTAAAGCCCAATAAGGCCCATATACTTCTTCTCCCGTATTCCCGTAACTCCCCGGTACTCCGAAAAATACCCGAACCACTCGGAACCTTTCCGATGTCCGAATATAGTCGTCCAATATATCGATCTTTACGTCTCGACCATTTCGAGACTCCTCGTCATGTCCCCGATCTCATCCGGGACTCCGAACTCCTTAGGTACATCAAAACTCATAAACTCATAATATAATTGTCATCGAAACCTTAAGCATGCGGACCCTACGGGTTCGAGAACAATGTAGACATGACCGAGACATGTCTCTGGTCAATAACCAATAGCGGAACCTGGATGCTCATATTGGCTCCTACATATTCTACGAAGATCTTTATCGGTCAGACCGCATAACAACATACATTGTTCCTTTTGTCATCGGTATGTTACTTGCCCGAGATTCGATCGTCGGTATCTTAATACCTAGTTCAATCTCGTTACTGGCAAGTCTCTTTACTCGTTTCGTAATACATCATCTCGCAACTAACTCATTAGTTGCAATGCTTGCAAGGCTTAAGTGACGTGCATTACCGAGAGGGCCCAGAGATACCTCTCCGACAATTGGAGTGACAAATCCTAATCTTGAAATACGCCAACCCAACATGTACCTTTGGAGACTTGTGATCAAGTTGAAGGATGTCTTCTGTTGCCGGAGCTTGGTTCTCCGTGGCCTTCTTGATCCCTTCATCCTTATTGATCTCCATGGGTTCTTCCCTCTTCAGGTCTATCTTCATTAGCCAGGCATCTTTGTCACCGTTGTTGGAGGAGGGGGACGACATGATGCCTGGCCTTGACAACCCTGACAGAGAACAGCCCAAAACAAGAATAGAGGATATTTGCGTGATACGGGAGTCAAAACCTTCGGGAGAATATATAGTGAATTTTTACCGACCAAAATACGTATTGTGCAAGAAAACGGAGTCCGGAAGGCACACGAGGTGCTCATGAGGTAGGGGGGCGCGCCCTCCACCCTCGTGGGGCGCTCGTGTCCTTCCCGGACTACTACTTAATTTTCTATTTTTCTAAATATTCCAAAACAGAGAAATATTGCCTTAAGAACTGTTTTGGAATCGGTTTACTTACCGTACCACATACCTATTGCTTTTCAGAGTCTGAAACGTTCTGGAAAGTGTCCCTTATGTATTCCTCCGGGGTTACAGTTTCAATAATATTGGTTTCAATATTTATGGGATTACCTGAGATATAATGTTTAATTCTTTGACCGTTTACCACCTTCGGATTTGTGCCTTCGAAGTTGTTGATTCTTATGGCACCGGAATGAGAGACCTCCTCGATAACATAGGGGCCTTCCCATTTAGAGAGAAGTTTTCCTGCAAAGAATCTTAAACGAGAGTTATATAGCAATACATAATCACCTACATTAAACTCACGCTTTTGTATCCTTTTGTCATGCCATCTTTTAACCTTTTCTTTAAACAACTTGGCATTTTCATAAGCTTGGGTTCTCCATTCATCAAGTGAGCTAATATCAAATAACCTCTTTTCACCGGCAAGTTTGAAATCATAGTTGAGCTCTTTAATAGCCCAATATGCCTTATGTTCTAGTTCGAGAGGTAAGTGACATGCTTTTCCATATACCATTTTATACGGAGACATACCCATAGGATTTTTATATGTGGTTCTATAGGCCCACAATGCATCATCAAGTTTCTTGGACCAATTCTTTCTAGACCTATTGATAGTCTTTTGCAAAATTAATTTAAGTTCTCTATTACTCAATTCTACTTGACCACTAGACTGTGGGTGATACGGAGATGCAATTCTATGATTGATGTCATATTTAGCAAGCATTTTACGGAAAGCACCATGAATAAAATGTGAACCACCATCAGTCATTAAATATCTAGGGACTCCAAACCTCAGAAAAATAACTTCTTTAAGCATTTTAATAGAAGTGTTATGATCAGCACTACTAGTTGGAATAGCTTCTACCCACTTAGTAACGTAATCAACAGCAACTAAAATATGTGTATATCCATTAGAGGCAGGAAAAGGTCCCATATAATCAAAGCCCCAAACATCAAATGGTTCAATAACAAGTGAACAATTCATAGGCATTTCTTGACGTCTACTAATATTACCAATTCTTTGACATTCATCACAAGATAGGACAAACTTACGGGCATCCTTGAAGAGAGTAGGGCAATAAAAACCAGATTGCAATACCTTATGTGCAGTTCTATCTCCCGCGTGGTGTCCATAAGTTTCGGAGTGGCACTTGCATAGGATCTGTTCCTGTTCATGCTCAGGTACACAAAGTCTAATAACACCATCTACTCCTTTATAAATATGTGGGTCATCCCAAAAGTAATGTCTCAAATCATAGAAGACCGTTTTCTTTTGTTGGTATGTGAAGCTAGGTGGTATGAATTTAGCAACAATGTAATTAGCATATTTAGCATACCAAGGAGTACTACGAGAAGTACTTATGACATTTAATTGTTCATCAGGAAAGCTATCATCAATAGGTAGTGGGTCATCAAGAACATTCTCTAACCTAGACAAGTTGTCTGCAACGGGGTTCTCAGCTCCTCTTCTATCAACAATATGCAAATAAAATTCTTGTAGCAAGAGAACCCATCTAATAAGTCTACGTTTAGCATCTTTCTTCTCCATAAGATATTTAATAGCAGCATGATCAGTGTGGATAGTTATTTTAGAATCAACAATATAAGGTCTGAACTTATCACAAGCAAATACAACTGCTAAAAGTTCTTTTTCAGTAGTAGCATAATTTCTTTGAGCATTGTCTAGAGTCTTACTAGCATAATGGATAACATTTAATTTCATATCAACTCTTTGCCCTAGAACAGCACCTACATCATAATCGCTAGCATCACACATAATTTCAAAGGGTAAATTCCAATCAGGTGGCTGAACAATAGGTGCAGAGACTAATGCTTTCTTAAGTATTTCAAATGCTTCTACACAATCATCATCAAAGACAAATGGTATATCTTTTTGTAATAAATTAGTCAGAGGCCTTAATGAACCTCCTATAAAATCCGGCATGACCAAGGAAACTTCTTATACCTTTGATGTCCTTGGGACACGGCATCTTTTCAATAGCATCAACCTTGGCTTTATCAACTTCAATACCTCTTTCAGAAACTTTATGCCCCAAGATAATACCTTCATTAACCATAAAGTGGCACTTTTCCCAATTCAAGACAAGATTAGTTTCTTCACATCTCTGCAAAACTCGATCAAGATTGCTCAAGCAATCATCAAAAGAAGATCCATAGACGGAAAAGTCGTCCATGAAAACCTCACAAATCTTTTCACAAAAGTCTGAGAATATAGCCATCATGCATCTTTGAAAGGTAGCAGGTGCATTACATAAACCAAAAGGCATACGTCTATAAGCAAAAGTACCAAAAGGGCATGTAAAAGTAGTCTTTGATTGATCTTTAGTCGACACAGGTATTTGAGAGAAATTAGAATAACCATCTAGAAAGCAGTAATGTGTATGTTTGCATAATCTTTCTAGCATTTGATCGATAAAAGGTAAGGGGTAATGATCTTTCTTAGTAGCCTTATTTAATTTGCGGAAATCAATTACCATCCTATAACCTGTAATAATTCTTTGTGGAATCAATTCATCTTTATCATTAGGAACAACAGTAATACCTCCCTTCTTTGGGACACAATGAACATGACTTACCCACTAACTATCAGCAACGGGATAAATTATACCTGCCTCCAGAAGCTTTAGTATTTCTTTTCTTACCACTTCTTTCATTTTAGAATTCAGACGTCGTTGAGGATCACGAACTGGTTTGGCATCTGCTTCCAAATTTATTTTATGTTGACATAGAGTGGGACTAATGCCCTTAAGATCAGAGTATATCCAATAGCAGCACGGTGCTTCTTCAGAGTTTTCAATAATCTTTCTTCTTCATGCTCTGAAAGGTTAGCACTAATAATAACAGGATATATCTTCTTTTCATCAAGATAAGCATATTTAAGATTATCAGGCAATGGTTTAAGCTCAAACACGGGATCACCCTTAGGTGGAGGGGGATCCCCTAGGATTTCAACAGGAAAATTGTGTTTCAGAATAGGTTCCTGTTTAAAGAATACTTCATCTATTTCCCTTCTTTCATTCATAAACATATCATTCTCATGGTCTAGCAAATATTGTTCTAAAGGATCACTAGGAGGTGCGGCAATAGAAGCAAGACCAATAATTTTATCCTTACTAGGCAATTCTTCTTCGCGGTGTTGTTTACTAAATTTAGAGAAATTAAACTCATGAGTCATACCATCTAAGCTGACAGTAACAACATCCCTTCTGCAATCTATGGTAGCATTAACATTATTCAAGAAGGGTCTACCAAATATAATGGGACAAAAGCTATCTTGTGGGGAACCAAGAACAAGAAAATCAGCAGGATATTTAATTTCCCACACAAGACTTCAATATCTCTAACAATTCCCATTGGTGAAATAGTATCTCTATTAGCAAGTTTAATAGTAAAATCAATTTCTTCTAACTCAACAGGTACAATGTCATGCATAATTTCTTTGTATAAGTCAATAGGTATTGCACTAGCACTAGCACCCATATAACATAAGCCATGATAACAATGATCTCCTATTTTAATAGAAATAACAGGCACGCCTACCACATGTCTATTTTTATCTTTAGCACAAGGTTTAGCAATTCTAGCAGTTTCACCACAGAATTGAATAACATACCCATCAATATTATCAGACAAGAGATCTTTAACAATAGCGATATTGGGTTCTACTTTAACTTGCTTAGGAGGTGTATATGTTTTAATATTGCTTTTACGAACCACAGTTGAAGCTTTAGCATGATCCTTTATCCTAACAGGGAAAGGTGGTTTCTCAACATAACAAGTAGGAACAATAGGATCATTATAAGTGACAGTCTTTTCTTCAACTTTAATAGGTGCAGCTACTTTTACTTCTATGGGAGGATGATATTTAAACCACTTCTCCTTAGGGAGATCAACATAAGTAGCAAAAGATTCACAGAAAAAGCTACTATCTCAGAATCAAGTCCATATTTAGTGCTAAACTTACAAAAAATATCGGTATCCATAAAAGATTTAACACAATAAAACTTAGGTGTCATACCTGACTCCTTACCTTTGTCGAGATCCCAATCTTCAGAGTTGCGTTTAATTCTATCCAATAAATCCCATCTAAATCCAATAGTCTTCATCATAAAAGAGCCAGCACAAGAAGTATCGAGCATGGTGCGATTATTTTTAGAAAGCCGAGCATAATTTTTCTTGAAGAATTGTTTCTCTTGGGAGATCATGATTGGGGCATGAATATAACATTGATTTAAGCCTCCCACAAGCTTGAGCGATGCTTTCTCCTTCGCGAGCCCAAAAATTATATATATAATTGCGGTCACGATGAATAAGATGCATAGGGTAAAACTTTTGATGAAATTCCAATTTCAATCTTCTATAGTTCCATGATCTCGTATCATCACATAGCCTATACCATGTCAATGCGTCTCCCTTCAAAGATAAAGGGAAGATCTTCTTCTTAGCAACATCATCGAGTATACCTGCAAGCTTAAATAATCCACAAACTTCATCCACATATATTAGGTGTTCATCAGGATGCTTTGTTCCATCTCCTGTAAAAGGATTAGCTAGCAGTTTTTTATCATACCCAAAGGATACTCATAAGGAATTTCATTTTCAATAGGTTTAGTAGATTGAGGAGCAACTCTTTGCTCTAATGGTCGGGGTGAAGATACCCCGAACAAGCCCCTCAGAGGATTATTTTCCATACTAACAAGTGACAGTAAATTTCAGCACACTATATAAATTTTTCCTTACCAAATTCCACCTACCAAAGGCACTTCACTCCCTGGCAACGGCGTCAGAAAAGAGTCTTGATGACCCACAAGTATAGGGGATCTATCGTAGTCCTTTCGATAAGTAAGAGTGTCGAACCCAACGAGGAGCAGAAGGAAATGATAAGCGGTTTTCAGCAAGGTATTATCTGCAAGTACTGAAATAAGTGGTAACAGATAGTTTTGTGATAAGATAATTTGTAACGAGCAACAAGTAACAAAAGTAAATAAAGTGCAGCAAGGTGGCCCAATCCTTTTTGTAGCAAAGGACAAGCCTGGACAAACTCTTCTATAAGGAAAAGCGCTCCCGAGGACACATGGGAATATCGTCAAGCTAGTTTTCATCATGTTCATATGATTCACGTTCGGTACTTTGATAATTTGACATGTGGGTGGACCGGTGCTTGGGTGTTGTTCTTACTTGAACAAGCATCCCACTTATGATTAACCTCTATTGCAAGCATCCGCAACTACAACAAAGGTATTAAGGTAAACCTAACCATAGCATGAAACATATGGATCCAAATCAGCCCCTTACGAAGCAACGCATAAACTAGGGTTTAAGCTTCTGTCACTCTAGCAACCCATCATCTACTTATTACTTCCCAATGCCTTCCTCTAGGCCCAAATAATGGTGAAGTGTTATGTAGTCGACGTTCACATAACACCACTAGAGGCTACACAACATACATATCATCAAAATATCGAACGAATACCAAATTCACATGACTACTAATAACAAGACTTCTCCCTTGTCCTCAGGAACAAACGTAACTACTCACAAAGCATATTCATGTTCATAATCAGAGGGGTAATAATATGCATAAAGGATCTGAACATATGATCTTCCACCAATTAAACCAACTAGCACCAACTACAAGGAGTAATTAACACTACTAGCAACCTACTAGCACCAATCCCGGACTTGGAGACAAGAATTGGATACAAGAGATGAACTAGGGTTTTGAGATGAGATGGTGCTGATGAAGATGTTGATGGAGATTGCCCTCTCCCGATGAGAGGAGCGTTGGTGATGACGATGGCGATAATTTCCCCCTTCGGGAGGGAAGTTTCCCCGGCAGAACAGCTCTGCCGGAGCCCTAGATTGGTTCCACCAAGGTTGCGCCTCGTGGCGGCGGAGTTTCGTCCCGAAAGGTTGCTTCTGATTTTTTCCCGTCGAAAGACTCCATATAGCAGAAGATGGCCACCAGAGGGCCACCAGGGGGCCCATGAGGTAGGGGGCGTGCCCTAGGGGGGCGCCCCCACCCTCGTGGACAGGGTGTGGGCCCCCTGGTCTTCATCTTTGGCGAGGATTTTTCATTATTTATTATAAGGTATTCCGTGGAGTTTCAGGACTTTTGGAGTTGTGCAGAATAGGTCTCTAATATTTGCTCCTTTTCCAGCCCAGAATTCCAGCTGCCAGCATTCTTCCTCCTTATGTAAACCTTGTAAAATAAGAGAGAATAGCCATAAGTATTGTGACATAATGTGAAATAACAGCCCATAATGCAATTAATATCGATATAAAAGCATGATGCAAAATGGACGTATCAATTAACTCCCAGCTGAGATAAGCGGTTGTGCAACCCAGACATTTTGAGTATGTGCTCGCTGACAGAACTATTCTCCTCCATCTTACAACTGTAGAACTTGTTGGAGATTTCATATCTCTCGACCCAGGCATGAGCTTGGAAAAACCATTTTCAGCTCTTAGAACATCTCATATGCTCCATGCTGCTGAAAATGCTTTTGAAGCCCCGGTTCTAAGCTATAAAGCATGCCGCACTGAACTAGGGAGTAATCATCACTACATGACTGCCAGGCATTCATAACGTCTTGAGTTGCTGGTAAAACAGGTGCGTCACCTAGCTATGCTTCAAGGACATATGCTTTCTCGGCAGCTATGAGGATAATCCTCAGGTTACGGACCCAGTCCGTGTAGTTGCTACCATCATCTTTCAGCTTGGATTTCTCTAGGAACGCATTGAAGTTGAGGGCAACATTAGCGTGGGCCATTTGATCTACAAGACATATTGCAAAGATTTTTAGACTATGTTCATGATAATTAAGTTCATCTAATCAAATTATTTAATGAACTCCCACTCAGATAGACATCCCTCTAGTCATCTAAGTGATACATGATCTGAGTCAACTAGGCTGTGTCTGATCATCACGTGAGACGGACTAGTCATCATCGGTGAACATCTTCATATTGATCGTATCTTATTTACGAATCATGTTCGACCTTTCGGTCTTCCATGTTCTGAGGCCATGTTTTTACATGCTAGGATCGTCAAGTCAACCTAAGTGTATTGCGTGTGTAAATCTAGCTTACACCTGTTGTATGTGAACGTTAGAACCTATCACACCCGATCATCATGTTGTGCTTCGGAACAACGGACCTTAGCAACGATGCACAGTTAGGGGGAACACTTTCTTGAAATTATTGCGAGGGATCATCTTATTTAAGCTACCGTCATTCTAAGCAAATAAGATGTAAAAACATGATAAACATCACATGCAATCAAATAGTGACATGATATGGCCAATATCATTTTGCTCCTTTTGATCTCCATCTTCGGGGCGCCATGATCATCATCGTCACCGGCATGACACCATGATCTCCATCATCGTGTCTTCATGAAGTTGTCTTGCCAACTATTACTTCTACTACTATGGCTAACGGTTAGCAATAAAGTAAAGTAATTACATGGCATTTTCAGTGACACGCAGGTCATACAATAAATTAAGACAACTCCTATGGCTCCTGCCGGTTGTCCTACTCATCGACATGCAAATCGTGATTCCTATTACAAGAACATGATCAATCTCATACATCACATATATCATTCATCACATCCTTTTGGCCATATCACATCACACAATATGCTGCAAGAACAAGTTAGACGTCCTCTAATTGTTGTTGCAAGTTTTACGTGGCTGCTATAGGTTTCTAGCAAGAACATTTCTTACCTACGCCAAAACCACAACGTGATATGCCAATTTCTATTTACCCTTCATAAGGACCCTTTTCATCGAATCCGATCTGACTAAAGTGGGAGAGACAGACAGCCGCTAGCCACCTTATGCAACTAGTGCATGTCAGTCGGTGGAACCTGTCTCACGTAAGCGTACGTGTAAGGTCGGTCCGGGCCGCTTCATCCCACAATGCCGCCGAATCAAGATAAGACTAGTAATGGCAAGTAAATTGACAAAATCGACGCCCACAACATCTTGTGTTCTACTCGTGCATAGAAACTACGCATAGACCTAGCTCATGATGCCACTATTGGGGATCATTGCAAAAATTTAAAAAATTCTACGCATCACCAAGATCAATCTATGTAGGGACTAACAATGAGAGAGAGGGGAGTGTATCTTCATACCCTTGAAGATCGCGAAACGGAAGTGTTACAAGAACGCAGGTGAAGGAGTCGTACTCGCAGTGATTCATATCGCAGTTGACTCCGATCTAAGCGCCGAACAACGGTGCCTCCGCATTCAACACACATACAGCCCGGGGACGTCTCCTCCTTCTTGATCCAGCAAGGGGGAAGGAGATCTGGGGAAGAGCTCCGGCAGCACGACGGCGTGGTGGTGGAGCTCGCAGTTCTCCGGCAGGGCTTCGCCAAGCTCAACGGAGGAGGAGGGGGTGTTGGAGAGGGGGAGGGCCGCACCTTGGATGAGGTGCTGCTGCCCTCCCTCCACCCCTCTATTTATAGGGCGGAGGGGGAAGGGGGCCGGCCCCTCTAGATGAGATCTATAGGGGGGGCGGCTACCAGTGTCAAAACCGGCGGATCTCGGGTAGGGGGTCCCGAACTGTGTGTCTAGGATCGATGGTAACAGGAGACAGGGGACACAATGTTTACCCAGGTTCGGGCCCTCCCTATGGAGGTAATATGCTACGTCCTGCTTGATTGATATTGATGAATATGGGTGTTACAAGAGTTGATCTACCGCGAGATCGTGATGGCTAAACCCTAGAAGCCTAGCCTATATGACTATGGTAATGAATGTGTCCTTTCCGGACTATCCCCTCCGGCTTATATAGACACCGAGGGATCTAGGGTTTACATAGAGTCGGTTACATAAGAAGGAATCTTCATAGTCGGTCGCCAAGCTTGCCTCCCACGCCAAGGAGAGTCCAATCCGGACTCAGGTATAGTCTTCGGCCTTCATGTCTTCACAGCCCCTCAGTCCGGCCCATGGATAGTAGGCCGGACGCCCGAGGACCCCTTAGTCCAGGACTCCCTCAGTAGCCCCTGAATCTGGCTTCAATGACGAGGAGTTCGACGCGCAGATTGTCTTCGGCATTGCAAGGCGGGTTCCCTTTTATATGAACTTCAAAATAGTCTTCGGATGCGATGATAGTATCTGGACCTGTCTCACACCATACAAAACCGCGGAGAGAATATATATTTCATGGGTTCAACCCACTGACAACTTTCTGGTAATATAACACCACGCCCGGCCTTTATTTGCGAACCGTTTTAGCTGGCCCATCGCCCCACATCCCAGGACATGGCATTATTGGCGTGTTTTATCCAAACGGAGATCGTGCCTCCCTTTTTAGGGGATTCCTGTCGACCCGAATGTGGGTAACCCAACCGTCGCTTGGATACAATTCGTTGGAAGCAAGCAAGTTTTTGAGGCCCGAGAGGAGCCGTTTGATATTTGCAGCCTTTATATAGGGGTACAGACCCGTCTTTTTCTTCCATGCTTGCCTCTTCCTCCACTCCTACTATCCCGAGCTCCAACTCCCGGGTTTCCGTCGCCACCAGCCCCAACCATGTATGGATCCGGCCGTCAAGGCCGGTGGGTAGCCTCTTTTGTCATGGAGGAAGACATTGCAAAGCTTCGGGCCACGCGGTACCTGACCGCTGAAATCCATCATCGGCTTCCCACCGAGGGGCAGGTCATTCCCACCCCCAGATCCGGCGAGAGGGTTGTGTTCGTATCCCACTTCCTCCGTGGGTTGGGATTTGCACTTAACCCCTTCGTCTGAGGGCTAATGTATTATTACGGGCTAGACTTCCATGATTTGGCCCCGGACTCGATTCTTCTTATCTCGATGTTTATCGTCACATGTGAAGCCCTCCTCCGAACTCCCTCGCACTTCGGCTTATGGCTCAAGACCTTCGATGTGAAGCCGCAAGTGGTAGAGGGGGAGCAGGCCGAGTGTGGCGGAGCCGCAGTAAGCAAGCTTGCTAGCGCTGTTTGGCTGAAAGGATCCTTCACCAAATCTTTCGATCTGTGGCAGCAGGGGTGGTTCTATATCACCGAGCCCCGCAGCTCCAAGTGGGCGACCGCGCCCGTATTTCAACCCGGCCCTCTGATGTCCACTACACAACCTTCTTCTTGTAGACGTTGTTGGGCCTCCAAGTACAGAGGTTTGTAGGACAGTAGCAAATTTCCCTCAAGTGGATGACCAAAGGTTTATCAATCCGTAGGAGGCGTAGGATGAAGATGGTCTCTCTCAAGCAACCCTGCAACCAAATAACAAAGAGTCTCTTGTGTCCCCAACACACCCAATACAATGGTAAATTGTATAGGTGCACTAGTTCAGCGAAGAGATGGTGATACAAGTGCAATATGTATAGTAGATAATAGTTTTTGTAATCTGAAAATATAAAAACAGCAAGGTAACGAATGATAAAAGTGAGCGTAAACGGTATTGCAATGATAGTAAACAAGGCCTAGGGTTCATACTTTCGCTAGTGTAAGTTCCCTCAACAATACTAACATAATTGGATCACATAACTATCCCTCAACATGCAACAAAGAGTCACTCCAAAGTCACTAATAGCGGAGAACAAACAAAGAGATTATGGTAGGGTACGAAACCACCTCAAAGTTATTCTTTCCAATCAATCCGTTGGGCTATTCCTATAAGTGTCACAAACAGCCCTAGAGTTTGTACTAGAATAACACCTTAAGACACAAATCAACCAAAACCCTAATGTCACCTAGATACTCCAATGTCACCTCAAGTATCCGTGGGTATGATTATACGATATGCGTCACACAATCTCAGATTCATCTATTCAACCAACACATAGAACCTCAAAGAGTGCCCCGAAGTTCTACCGGAGAATCACGACGAAAACGTGTGCCAACCCCTATGCATAGGTTCCCAATGTCACGAAACCCGCAAGTTGATCACCTCAACATACATCAAGTAGCACGTGGTATCCCATTGTCACCACAGATATCCACGGCAAGACATACATCAAGTGTTCTCAAATCTTTAAAGACTCAATCCAATAAGATTACTTCAAAGGGGAAACTCAATTCATTACAAGAGAGAAGAGGGGAGGAGAAACATAAGATCCGACTATAATAGCAAAGCTCGCGATACATCAAGATTGTGCCAAATCAATAACACGAGAGAGAGAGAGAGAGATCAAACACATAGCTACTGGTACATACCCTCAGCCCCGAGGGAGAACTACTCCCTCCTCGTCATGGAGAGCACCGGGATGATGAAGATGGCCACTGGAGAAGGATTGCCCCCTCCGGCAGGGTGCCGGAACAGGTCTAGATTGGTTTTCGGTGGCTATGCAGGCTTCTGGCGGCAGAACTCCCGATCTATTTTGCGTTCTGGAAGTTTTAGGGTACGTGGAATTATATAGGCGGAAGAAGTACGTCAGGGGAGCCATGAGGGCCCCACGAGACAAGGGGGCGCGCCCTAGGGGGGGGGCGCCCCCACCCTCGTGAGCACCTCGTTCCTTCCTTGACGTGGGGTCCAAGTCCATCAGGTGTGTTTCCTTCCAAAAATAACTTCTCCAGTTGATTTCGTTCTGTTTCGACTCCTTCTGATATTCCTTTTCTTCAAAACACTGAAATAGGCATAAAACAACAAATCTGGGCTGGGCCTCTGGTTAATAGGTTATGCCCAAAAATAATATAAAAGTGGATAATAAAGCCCAATATTGCCTAAAATAGTAGATAATATAGCATGGAGCAATCAAAAATTATAGATACATTAGAGACGTATCAAGCATCCCCAAGCTTAATTCCTGTTCGTCCTCAAGTAGGTAAATGATAAAAAGATAATTTTTGATGTGGAATGCTACTTGGCATAATTTCAATGTAATTCTTCCTACTTGTGATATGAATATTCAGATCTGAAAGATTCAAGACAAAAGTTCATTTTGACATAAAAATAATAATACTTCAATCATACTAATAAAGCAATTATGTCTTCTCAAAATAACATGGCCAAAGAAAGTTATCCCTACAAAATCATATAGTCTGGCTATGCTCCATCTTCACCACACAAAGTATTTAAATCATGCACAACCCCGATGACAAGCTAAGCAATTGTTTCACACTCTAACTTTTTCAAAACTTTTTCAATCTTCACGCAATACATGAGTGTGAGCCATGGATATAGCACTATAGGTGGAATAGAATGGTGGTTGTGGAGAAAAAAGGAGAAGATAGTCTCACATCAACTAAGCGTATCAACGGGCTATGGAGATGCACATCAATAGATATCAATGTGAGTGAGTAGGGATTGCCATGCAACGGTTGCACTAGAGCTATAAGTATATGAAAGCTCAACAAAAGAAACTAGTGGGTGTGCATCCAACTTTCTTGCTCACGAAGACCTAGGGCATTTTGAGGAAGCCCATCATTGGAATATACAAGCCAAGTTCTATAATGAAAAATTCCCACTAGTATATGAAAGTGACAACATATGAGACTCTCTATATGAAGAACATGGTGCTACTTTGAAGCACAATATATGAGACTTGCTATATCATGGTGCTACTTTGAAGCACAAGTGTGGAAAAAAGGATAGTAGCATGGCCCCTTTTTATTTTTTTATTTGGCCTTTCTTATTTATTTGGCCTTTCTCTTTTTTTGGCCTCTTTTTTTATTTGGCCTTTTTTTGGGACAATGCTCTATTGAATGATGATCATCACACTTCTATTTATTTACAACTCAATGATACAACTCGATACTTAGAACAAGATGACTCTATATGAATGCCTCCGGCGGTGTACCGGGATATGCAATGAATCAAGAGTGACAAGTATGAAAGAATTATGAACGGTGGCTTTGCCACAAATACAATGTCAACTACATGATCATGCTAGCAATATGACAATGATGAAGCGTGTCATAATAATGGAACAGTGGAAAGTTGCATGGAAATATATCTCGGAATGGCTATGGAAATGCCATAATAGGTAGGTATGGTGGCTGTTTTTAGGAAGGTATATGGTGGGTTTATGGTACCGGCGAAAGTTGCGTGGTACTAGAGAGGCTAGCAAAGGTGGAAGGATGAGAGTGCGTATAATCCATGGACTCAACATTAGTCATAATGAACTCACATACTTATTGCAAAAATCTATTAGTTATCGAAACAAAGTACTACGTGCATGCTCCTGGAGGGATAGATTGGTAGGAAAATACCATCGCTCGTCCCCGACCGCCACTCATAAGGAAGACAATCAATAAACACCTCATGCTCCGACTTCGTTACATAACGGTTCACCATACATGCATGCTATGGGAATCACAAACTTCAACACAAGTATTTCTCAAATTCATAACCACTCAACTAGCATGACTCTAATATCACCATCTCCATATCGCAAAACAATTATCAAGTATCAAACTTCTCATAGTATTCAACACACTCATAAGAGAATTTCATTATTAATCTTGTATACCTAGCATATTAGGATTTTAAGAAAATTACCATGCTATTTAAGACTCTCAAAATAATCTAAGTGAAGCATGAGAGTTCATCTATTTCTTCAAAATAAAACTACGCCCATGCTCTAAAAGATATAAGTGAAGCACTAGAGCAAATGACAAACTACTCCGAAAGATATAAGTGAAGATCAATGAGTAGTCGAATAATTATGCAACTATGTGAAGACTCTCTAACATTTAAGAATTTCAGATCTTGGTATTTTATTCAAACAGCAAGCAAAGCAAAATAAAATGACATCTAAGAATAGCAAACATCATGTGAAGAAGCAAAAACTTAGGATCAACCGATACTAACCGATAGTTGTTGAAGAAGAAAGGTGGGATGCCAACCGGGGCATCCCCAAGCTTAGACGCTTGAGACTTCTTGAAATATTATCTTGGGGTGCCTTGGGCATCCCCAAGCTTGAGCTTTTGTGTCTCCTTAATTCCTCTCATATCACGGTCTCCCTAAATCTCAAAAGCTTCATCCACACAAAACTCAACAAGGACTCGTGAGATAAGTTAGTATAAACCATTGCAAAAACCTTATCATACTCTACTGTAGCAAATCATTAAAATTATTATTAAACATTTCATACTAAATTTCTCTGCATATTTAATAGTTCTATCCTCAAATAGAATCATTAAAGAAGCAAACATATGCAAACAATGCAAACATAACGGCAATCTTCCTAAACAGGACAATCTGTAAAGAATGCAGCAACATTCATAATTCCCTAGCTCCAAAAATTATTAAAGACAATTCCCACTGTAGTAAATTTATCAGAGCTTAATATGCAAAAGGTTTCAACATTTTATCACATTCTGACTTTTCTAGGAAATTATTGCAACAGCGGTAAACTTTCTGTTTTCAAACAGCGACATGTATACTTGTAACATAGGCATAGTAAAGGCTATCAATGCCACTTTTATTGAAATAAAAGATGCAAAACATTGTTATAAATAACAGCATGAAAATCCTAACAAAATAAATTTATGCTCCAAGCAAAACACATATCATGTGGCGAATAAAAATATAGCTCCAAGTAAAGTTACCGATGAACGAAGACGAAAGAGGGGATGCCTTCTGGGGCACACCCAAGCTTAGGCTCTTGGCTATCCTTGAATATTACCTTGGGGTGCCTTGGGCATCCCCAAGCTTAGGCTCTTACCACTCCTTGTTCCATAGTCCATCGAATCCTTACCCAAAACTTGAAAACTTCACAACACAAAACTAAACACAAAACTCGTAAGCTCCGTTAGTATAAGAAAATAAATCACCACTTCAAGGTACTGTAATGAAGTCATTCTTTATTTATATTGGTGTCAAACCTACTGTATTCCAACTTCTCTATGGTTTATAAACTATTTTATTAGCCATAGATTCATCAAAATAAGTAAACAACACACGAAAAACAGAATCTGTCAAAAACAGAAAAGTCTGTAGTAATCTGGATCAAACGTATACTTATGGAACTCATAAAATTCTCAAATAAATTTCTGGACCTGAGTAATTTATATATTAATCATCTGCAAAAAGAATTAACTAAATAGCGCTCTCCAATAAAAAATGGCAGCAATTGTCGTGAGCGCTAAAGTTTCTGTTTTTGACAGCATGATCAACAAGACTTCCCCCAAGTCTTCCCAAAAGTTCTACTTGGCACAAACACTAATTAAAAGCATAAAACCACATATAAACAGAGGCTAGATGAATTATTTATTACTAAACAGGAGCAAAAAGTAAGGAACAAAAATAAAATTGGGTTGCCACCCAACAAGCGTGTCGGTGTACTAGAATAGGGGTACCCTAGTACCCCGAACTTGTGCACGGGCAGTTGCAGCACCCCGCGGCAAGGCTTGCCGGGCGAACGCCAAGATCCTCCGTGGTTCCCTTGGAGCCATTCAAGAACAAAGTATTTAAGCTCAGGAGACAAGGCCCCGGCAAGAGGAGCTTGCCGGGAAGGCCAACCAAGGCACTCCAAGGAACTTGCCGCGACGCGCCATGCGCTCCGGCAAGGCAACAAGGCCCCGGCAAGAGGAGCTTGCCGGGAAGACCAACCAAGGTACCTCGAGGCCCGGTGAGCGACAAGCTTCTGGACCCGACAAGATAACAGCAGCGGCAAGGCGCTTGCCGCGGCAGGCGGCCACTCTGTGCCCACGCTCCAGCGCATCCACCAACGTGTCGCTCTGGGGGCCTCTCCAGGCGCGCGTGGCGGGAGGCTGTGCAGCTAGCGGTGCGCAGTGGCATGCGAAGCTGACAAGATCGCCATCGTGGCGAACGGTGGCGCCCCTAACGGTCCTTTTCTGCACTGTTTGGGCGACTCAGACGGGCATTTAATGCCCTTGTCCCCTGCCATCAGGGTTAGGTAGGGTGCACTGTACAAGTAACTGTACCAACCACCTCACTTTTTACATTTGTACCCTTCTCTGCGTTGCCACCTGTCGGTGGCCCCTTTAGCGTATAAAAGGAGGCCCATGCGCAACGTAGAGGAGGTTCGACTCATTCGTAAGCCAGAAAACACTTAGCTCTCGCGAGCAAGAACATAATATAACCAGAGAAGCAGCAGTAGGAGTGTTATCTCTCCGGAGAGCTCCGAAGCTGGGTAAACTGCTCGTGTGCTTCGCCTCGATCTGCTCTTCGTGCGACCTCCGCCCCCCGCCGAACCGAAAGGGGCCCGGTCCGCCGGCCCCATAGGTGTTCGTGGATCAGTTTCCCCGACATCTTTGGCGCGCCAGGTAGGGGGCGTCGAGATTGTGTGAACCTGATCCGGCGTTCACACGAGCTAGATCTTCATTCCCTTCATCAACATGCCACCGAAGAAGAAGACTTCGGCGGCAGCCGCTCCGTCCACGTCACATCCGCCACCGTTGGAGCAAACGGGTGGTGGAATGGACGCCGGCGGAAGAATGGACGTCGACGAGGAAGCTTATGATGCTGCCAGATCCAAGGACAAGGCTGCACAAACCTCGGCGACTGTACATGTTCCGCGCCACTCTCAGGAGGCGCAAGACCAACAGCGTCATGGCACTTGCAGTGCCATACGCATGATAGGCCAAGACCAAGCTGGTGGATCTCGGGGCGCTCAAGACCAGCATGCACGCCAGCATGCTGGCACGAGCGAGGCATGGTCGCCTGGACGGGATACCGCTCCTTCTAACATAGTTAGAAGTCCGAGCACGTCCCGCTCCTCGCGCCGTCCGCCACTTCCACCCACCACTCCAGCAGAAGCTTTGGCGCGAGCTCAACTGCTCCTAGATTACCCTCCGATGTCGGACAAGATCGACGAGTGGATGGCCACCATTCAGAGTCTCATCGGCTACGCCAACGGCGACACTTCACGGCGGCCGAGCGCGTCGCCGCCGCGGCAGGGTTGCCGGGCGTGAGCCGGTGGAGACGAAACGGGTGGAGGTGCAACTACCATGCAATCACCACCCCGAAGGCCAAGATCGCCGACTCGCCGGATCCACCTCGACAGCGACTCCACTGCATCGTCGGATCCACGAGCTCATCGCGATCAGCACCAAGTTCTTCATGATCGACAACAAGAAGACGCGCGAACTCGCATCGAGCGCCGAAGAGAAGCGCGACGTCAATCCGACAAGTGCGCTGGGCCCTCTGTTGACATGCATGCGCCAGGGGAACCAGGCGATCTGCCGTACGCAGTAGGTTGCCCTGCGTTCACTCGTGAGCTGCGGCAAGTCCAGTGGCCCAGCACGAAGAACTTCAAGCCAGACGTACCGGAGAAGTACGACGGCAAGACGCATCCGTCGGAGTTCCTCAGCATCTACACCATTGCAGTGCAGGCTGCCGGGGGACGGGATGACAAGATCCTTGCCAACTACTTCCCGCTGGTGCTCAAGCCCAACGTCAGATCCTGGCTCATGCACTTGCCGGACAACTCCATATCCTCTTGGGCTGATCTGTGCCATCAGTTTGTCGGCGCCTTCACAGGCGGACACAAGCCTCATGGCCAGGAGAGTGATCTTCATCTGCTCGCCCAGAAGGAAGGAGAGCCCCTGCGCAAGTACATTCAGAGATTCAGCAGTGTGCAGCACAACATCCCAGACGTCCACCATGCCGCGGTGATCAGCGCGTTCCATCAGAACGTGCGAAACCGCAGGATGCGGGAGGAAATGGCGATGTGCAAGATCAGGGACGTCAGTGAGTTATATGCACTGGCCGACAAGTGTGCACGTGCTGAGGAAGGGAGGAGACTCCCCGGAGAGAATGTAGGAGCGGGAGGATCTGACAGTGAAGATGCTACCCCGGCAAGGAAAAACCGGCGGCGGAACAACAGGAAGAGGAAAGGCAAAGAGGTGCTAGTTGTTGAGCAGTCCGGCAACAGTGGTGGCGCCAAGAAAGCCAAAGCTGGTGACTCCGGCAAGGAGGTTGCCGCGGAGGTGGCGGTCGCCGACAAGCAGGACGGCACCAACAAGCAGTATTGCAAGATCCACCGCACCAAGGGCCATGATCTCCAGAGCTGCAAAAAAGTCGAGCAGCTTGTTGAGCAACAGAAGGCTGAATACGAGCGGCGCGACAAGGAGAAGGCCCAAGAAGGTGCTGGGGGATCCGGCAAGAAATGTCCCGGCCGAGGAGGACGCCGCGGCAAGGCCAAGCAGCGGCAAGGAGAGAGACCTCCTCGCGGCCGCGACAAGGATGAAGATGACGACGACGATGAAGACATGGATGATGAGGAGACTGATGAGTAGGAGTTCCAGAAAGCCACAGAGGTCCTATGCGTTGATGGTGGTGCTTCTCTGCATACCTCGCACCGTCAGCTCAAGCAGTGGGTGCGGGAAGTTAATGCAGCAGAACCACCCGTCGAGTCACGCAAGCCTCTGAAATGGTCCAGCACGCCTATCATCTTTGATATTGAGGACCACCCTGATCGCATAACTGCGGTCGGGTGCTTGCCGATGTTGGTTTCACCAACAACCCGCAACCTCAAGGTCACTAAGATGCTAGTTGACGGCGGGGCCGGCTTGAACCTGATCTCCTCCGCGGTGCTCCAGAAACTCCAGATCCCTGACAGCGAGCTCGAAGAGACCGGTACATTTCAAGGAATCAACCCGGGAAGGAGCAAGCCGAAGGGAAAGATCACGTTGCCGGTAACATTTGGCAGCGAGCTGAACTTCAGGACTGAGAGGGCCACGTTTGATGTTGCTGACTTTCCATTACCTTACAATGGAATCCTTGGCCGTCCGGCACTCGCCAAGTTCATGGCAGCCTCTCACTATGCGTACAACATACTGAAAATGCCAGGCCCGATAAGTGTCATCTCTGTCCCTGGCAACAAGAAGGATGCTCTTATCTGTGCCGACAAGATCTACCGGGAAGCAGCAGCCGCAGCGGAATGCAAGACACTTGCCGCTGAAGCTCCCGGGGGGAAGAAGAAGACCAAGCCCGGCAAGAGCTCTGATGCCCACTCCGGCAAGCGCACCTCTTCGGAGTGCTACGCTACCATCGAGGACGCACCATCGAGCTCCACCGGCAAGTGTAAGAAGGCAGTGGCAGCTCCACCTGAGACCAAGAAGGTGTCCGCCAAGGAGGACGGCACTGGTGGTACCTTCACCATCAGCGCCACTCTTGACCCCAAATAGGAAAGCACGCTCGTCGCTTTCCTGCGGGCGAATGTCGACGTGTTTGCGTGGCAACCGTCTGATATCCCCGGTGTTCCCAGGAAAGTAATTGAGCACCACCTTGCCGTCTGTCCTCATGCGCGGCCCGTCAAGCAGAAAGTCAGGAAACAGGCAGTGGAGCGCCAAGAATTCATCGCAGAAGAAATCAAGAAGTTGGAAGCAGCAGGCCTTGTCAGAGGAGTGCTCCATCCCACGTGGTTGGCCAATGCTGTTGTCGTGCGCAAGGCTAACGGGAAATGGAGGCTTTGTATTGACTTCACTGATGTTAATAAAGCTTGTCCCAAAGACCCATTTCCCTTGCCGCGCATTGACCAGATTGTTGACTCCATAGTCGGATGTGATTTGCTTTCATTTCTTGATGCATACTCAGGATACCATCAGATCTTCATGGCAGAAGAGGATGAAGAGAAAACCGCATTTATCACCCCGTGTGGCACGTACTGCTTCATACGGATGCCTTTCGATTTGAAGAATGCTGGTTCAACATTCGCAAGGGTAGTCCACCACGCTTTTGAGCCACAGATGCACAGAAATGTGGAAGCCTACATGGATGACATAGTGGTCAAGAGCAAGAACAGGGCAACCCTGATTCAAGATTTAGACGAGACATTTGCAAATCTGCGCAAGATCAACCTCAAGCTTAACCCCGAGAAGTGCGTGTTTGGAGTCCCTTCCGGCAAGCTTCTCGGGTTCTTCGTGTCTCAGCGGGGAATTGAAGCCAATCCCGACAAGATCAAGGCCATTGAGCAGATCGAAGCACCAAAGCGCGTCAAGGATGTATGAAGGCTTGCCGGTTGCGTGGCTGCTCTCAGCAGGTTTATCTCTAGATCTGCTGAGCGCGCCCTGCCATTTTTCAAAATTTTGAAAAAGGCAGGTCCAATAAAATGGACTCCGGAGGCGGAGGCTGCGCTGCAGGACTTGAAGAGATACCTGTCCTCCACTCCAACACTTGTCGCACCTAAGCCGCAAGAGAAGTTGCTTCTGTATATAGCGGCAACCAATCAAGTGGTTTGGTGCTGCGTTAGTGGCGGAAAGGGAGGCAGATGATGAGCCAGCAACCACGGCAGATGCATCCAGCGACAAGCAGGGGGCTTCGCCGACAAGCTCTGGTCCCGACAGAGATGGATCTGCGCAGGAGCATGATAAGATGCAGAAGAGAATGGTGCAGCATCCAGTTTACTTTGTCAGTTCCCTTCTACATGGGGCTAGATCAAGGTACTCTGGTGTGCAGAAGTTGCTTTTCGGCCTCCTCATGGCCTCGAGAAAGCTGCGCCATTACTTCCAAGCCCATGAGATCACAGTCGTCACTCGCTTTCCGCTGAAGAGGATACTGCAAAATCCAGAAGCGACATGCAGGATTGTCGAGTGGGCGCTGGAACTGTCAAGCTTTGGCCTCAAGTTTGAGAGCACTTCAACTATCCAAAGCAGAGCATTGGCGGAGTTCATAGCAGAATGGACGCCAACACCAGATGAAGAAATTCCAGAGACGAGCATCCCCGTCAAAGAGGCAAGCAAAGAGTGGCTGATGTACTTTGATGGTGCCTTCTCGCTGCAAGGCGCCGGTGCGGGCGTGATTCTTGTCGCGCCCACCGGAGAGCACCTCAAGTACGTAGTCCAGATGCACTTTCCCAAGGAGCAAGCAACCAACAATACTGCAGAGTATGAAGGATTGCTTGCCGGTCTCAGAATTGCAGCAGACCTTGGGATCAAGAAGCTCATTGTCAGGGGTGACTCATAGCTTGTCGTCCGCCAAGTGAACAAGAACTACCAGAGTCCATTGATGGAAGCATATGTTGATGAACTGAGGAAGCTAGAAGAGCACTTTGACGGCCTACAGATGGAGCATATCCCAAGAGCTCAGAATGACATTGCTGATGGCCTGTCAAAGTGCGCCGCACTAAAGTTACCTGTGGAACCAGGGATCTTTGTGCATAAGTTGACTCAACCATCCGTAACACCATCAACTGGACAAAGCAAGAAGAGGAAGTTGGTTTCTGGTGACTACTTTCCGGCAGAGCTCCCTGAAGCCGCCGCCAAGAAAGTCCCCAAGATCAACACCAAGGATGCTGAGGGGCAGTCTGCTCCGGCAAGCCTTATGGTTTGTTCCGTTGAAGCAGACGCTCCCGACAAGTTTTGCTCCGGCAAGCTTGTCGGGGAACATCAAGCTCCGGCAGGGCCGCAAGTCCTTGCCGTAGAAGCGGATGTTCCCGCAGCAGCAGATGTGCCTTTAGTCCTTATTGTCGAGCCACAAGCTCCAGCATGGGCACAGCAGATTGTCCATTTCCTTCAGACAGGAGAACTTCCCGAAGAGCAAGAAGAAGCAGAAAAAGTAGCCCGGCACTCAAGTATGTACCAGTTTGTCGATAGCATACTGTACAGAAGAAGACTCAACGGTGTGAAATTGAAGTGTATTTGCCGGGAAGATGGACAAAAGCTGTTGGCAGAGATACATGGAGGCATATGTGGCCACCACATTGGCGCAAGAGCACTTGCCGGCAAAGCTTTCCGGCAAGGTTTCTTTTGGCCGACAGCCCTCCAGGATGCAACTGCACAAGTAACCAAGTGTGAAGCGTGCCAGTTCCACTCCAAACAGATACACCAGCCAGCTCAAGCTCTCCAGACGATCCCTTTATCCTGGCCATTTTTGGTCTGGGGGCTCGATATCCTCGGCCCCTTCCCCCGAGCTGTCGGGGGCTTTGAGTACTTGTACGTCGCAATCGACAAGTTCACAAAGTGGCCGGAAGTGCAGCCAGTGAGGAAGGTGACAGCACAGTCAGCAGTCAAGTTCTTCAGGTCAATTGTTTGCCGTTTCGGGATCCCTAACAGGATCATCACCGACAACGGCACACAATTCACGAGCCGCACCTTCATGCAGTACGTCCAAGACCTTGGCACCAAGGTCTACTTCACTTCTGTTGCTCATCCGAGAAGCAACGGTCAAGCAGAGAGGGCAAATGCTGAAGTGCTGCGCGGGTTCAAGACCAGAACTTTCGACAGGCTGCGCAAGTGCGGAAGAAACTGGATCGAGGAGCTGCCGGTGGTTCTTTGGTCGATCAGAACGACGCCAAATCGAGCCACTGGCCAGACGCCTTTCGCTCTAGTCTATGGAGCAGAGGTAGTTCTCCCCATGGAACTCGTATACAGATCGCCTCGAGTGCTCGCTTATGATGAGCTTGAGCAAGAACAGCTGCGACAAGACGACGCGCTGCTCCTTGAGGAAGATCGTCTTCAGGCTGCTGTACGAGCTACTCGATACCAGCAAGCTTTGCACCGCTACCATAGCCGCAAAGTTAAGGCCAGAAGCATCGAGGAAGGCGACCTTGTTCTTCGGCGCGTTCAGTCCGCCAAGAATTCCAACAAGTTGACGCCAAAGTGGGAAGGCCCTTATCGGGTGAAACGAGTCAGAAGGCCCGGCGCTGTCCGCCTTGAGACCGAAGATGGCATTCCGGTGAGCAACTCCTGGAACATAGAACATCTTCGTAAGTTTTTCTCATAGGGCGCGGTTGCCGGAACCCGTTCCGACAACCACCTTTTGTACAAGTCTTGCCAATGTTGCATGTAATCCTTTGTACGAAGCCGGGCGCAGATCCCGTGCATAAGAAAACCCCATGTGCTCCGCATAACTTGTCCATTTCATGCATTAGTTTCCTTCTTGCATGCGTTATCTGACACTTTGTGCACCACCTACATCCGGTAAGCAATAACGAGCCGAAGGGCTCCATATCATTATTTTCTCTTCTATCATTATTTCTCAAACAAAGGAAAAGAAGGTTCCCTCGCACACAAGTTTGCCGGGGGGGAAGGAGAAGATTGTGGTATGGACCAGGCGTCGTTCAAGCAAAGTTTTGCCTTGCCAGGAAGCAAACGACAGGAAAGCTAAGTTGCCAAAGTTTGAGCAATCAGTTTTTAAATTTTTGAGTTATCTTCCTCGAACGACCTTGCTTTGTATGGAAAACCTGTGCGTGGAGGAACCAACTCGTGGCTAGTTGCGCCCTTACTTTGTTTCGAGTCCGCTCAACAACTTAAGTGTGCTGCATCTAGTCGCAACAAGGTTTCTTGTCGGAAGCAGTGCCGCCAGCAGGCTGCTGACGTTCTGCACTCAGCGCTCGCGGCTCGGGTGTCTGCGCCGACAAGTTCCCTAGAAGCATAGGGTAAAAATATACAAAGGAAGGAATCTAGTAGAGGAAATAACATAGCAATTGATAACAGAAATAAAGTTATATTACAAGATAACTTGTCGCAGCTCTAACAGACTGTTTTCATAACATGATTAGCAGCGACAAGGGAAAAGAAGAAATGGGCGGCCTAGTCTATGCGATCGCCCTCAACCCTCTTGATCTCGCTCACCTTGTCCACAATGGGTGCGACAAGGGCCTTGAGTGTGTCCCGATCGGCGTCTGGCGGCAAGGACTTGAGGACGTTGGTGAAGCTGAGGCCTGGATTGCGGAAGGCCACCTTCATCAGCACCTTCTGGAGAACCCCGGCGAAGATTTTGCACGACTCGTCGGCCAGCTGCTTTGGGATCCTCTCCCGGAGCCGCTGGAGTGCCGTCGCCACGCCCCTGAAGAACAGGCTGAGCTTGGCGCTGGGTTGGAGATTCTCGTCGGAGGGATACCTAAAGTCCTCCATCCCCAGCTGCGCCAGCTCCTCGTCGATGACTGCGGCAATATTCACCAGACCCTCGGTCCAGTGCTCCACAGTATCTCTGAATGAGTTCTGGGTAACTGCGATGCTCTCCAGCAGCGCCTTGTCAGCCTTGACCTTCTCCGACAATGTCTTCTCCCGCTCCTTGGCGTCGCCCAACGTCTGCGTCAGCGTGGCCAGCTTCAACTCCAGGTCAGCATTGGAATCCTTGGCGGCGCTGAGCTCCTTGCCCCTCTCAGCGAGAAGACCTTGCAGCTCACCATCGGCGGCAGCATCCTTTTCACGCTCACGCTTGAGCGCGGCAAGCTCCTCGCCGCTCTTCTCGATGTTGGCCTCCAGCTGCGCCACCTTCTCCTCCAGCTCTTTCTTGGCGGCCTCTGCGGTTGTGGCAGCGTCCTTTGCTTCCTTGAGCGCCCCGCCAAGTGCTTGCTCGCACTCGGCGAGCTCCTCCTCATAGCTGTCGAGGTTGGCCTTCCGCTGCACCAATTCGCCTTCTCGCGCGGACTGCTTCTCGGCAGCCAGCCTTTGTTCCTCCTCAGCTTCGGCCTTCTCGAGAAGGAAGGCCGTGCGCTCCACGGCGAGTCGCTCCCGCTCCTGTGCCAGGCACTGGAGAGCTTCTTGATTGTGGCCCCGGAGCTCCTCCGCGCGCTTCTCCATATCAACTCCCGCCTTCGCGACAAGCGCTTCCCGGGAATCCAGCTTGGCTTGCCGCGCGCGGTAGAGTGACAGCAGCTTCCGCAGCAGCTACTCCTCCTCAGGCTCGCCACTGCTGCTGCTGGGCGCGTCGACCAACGACAGTCCAGCGGAGGCGAGCACCTCCTCATTGAAAGTTTCCCCCTCGACTGGCGCCCTGGAGCTCGACGCCTAGGGTAGCTTGATGAAGATATCGTCGCCGACATTCAAGTAGGCGCCGGGCTGGGGCTCCTCGTAGCCCGGCTCCGCAGCAGCGGTAGAGGGATCGGCGGTCGGCGCAGCGCCTGGCGCTCCTGCGGCCTCAGGGTCGTCAGTGCGATCGCCCGACCCCTCGCCGGCTTCTGCGGCGGCAGCCTTGGCGGCCTCCTCGCCGGCGGTCTCATCAGCACCGGCCCCTTCTTCATTGGCGGCGGCGTCGTCAGTGCTGCCATGCGCGCCTTCCTCGCCGGCGCCCTCTGTCTCCATTGGCTCAGCAGCAGATGGGTCTGAAGAATGAAGAAGGGAGAAAAATCAATCAAAAATCCAAGAGAAGAAAATCAGAAGAAGAAGAACCCAAGGGAAAGTTTTTGGACAAGTGAATTACCTGTGCCAAGATCTGCAGTTGCGGTCTCGGCCGCCGCAGGATCGACGGTGCTGTCCCTTGCTGGAGAACTGCCCCTTGCCGGAGAGTTCTCCCTTGCCGGAGAGCGCTCCCTTGCCGGGGACTCCTCCCTTGGCGGCGTAGTCGAAGCAGATGGCACTTCGGGACCAGCTTCCGGGCGCTCCTGATGTGGCTGCTCTGCTCCTACACAAATCAACAAGCAAGATATCAACAAAGGAAAAATCACTCATGCGCGCCTGACAGCAGAAAGCTAACTATGAACTTACGCTGGGGGCTGCGCTGGGGGATGCTTTGAGGAGTGGTTGCCGGGTCCGTCAAGGTGGTCTCGGACCCACCCCCTGCTGACACGGTGGGGTCATCTTCGATGACAATCACCGCGGCCTTGGCCCTCTTCGCCGCTCTCTGGGCCAGTGTCCTGAAAAGAAAGGAGTTCAGATTGAAGCAAGTCAGATACAAGATAAAAACAGCAAGATTGAAGAACTACAAGAGCACCAAAGAAACTTACTCTTCTTCCTCCTCGTCGGAGCTGAGCGCGGAAAGATCGAAGTCCGGCTCTCCTCTGGTGCGGCGAGGCGGAGGAGTAGGATCCCTTGCCCGCTTGGCGGGGGCGGTGGCGGTGGCCCGGGAAGATCCCGCTCCAGTTGCCGCTGCTGCGTGAGGCGCTCCCGCGGCAACATTGCTTGCCGTGGTAGAGCGTGTCGCACGGCTCGGCGACTGTTGACCCGGCTGCCGCCCCGCTACGTCCGCAGCCCTGCGAAGACGCCTTCTTGGCGGGGCCGGGGGCTCCGCCTGCGGCAAGCTTTCTGAAGGCTCGGGCTCTTCCTCGCCGGCCTCACTCGGCTGAGCTTCAGAGCCGGCAGGCTCTTCCTCGCCAATGAACTCCGCGCGCTCGGCGAGGTTTGCCGCCTCTGCCGCCTCCGCCTCTGCCGCCTCCGCCTCCTCCACAGTGAACCCGAACGCGCCCGCGGCAGCTGCGGCCGCAACCTCTTCCGCCCTAGTGGCGATGCGCTGCAGCTCCTCGTCGGTGGTGTCACGGGTGAGGCTCTTATGCTCATCAGCACGGACCGGCACTTCTTCCAAGTTGTCGAAGAACGCTTGCACGACGTCGTCCACAGGCTCTTGCCAAGTTGGAACGATTCCGTGTGAATCGCACAACGGCATCATGGCGCGGATCCGGTCAAGCGAAGAATTATTGCACAATGGAACGACACCCCTCGCCAGCGTGAATGGGTGCTGGGGATCACGTTTGAACAACTCCAGGAGTATTGCATCCAGCTCCAAGACGGTGAAGTTGTAGTTGAGGCCCGGCCGCAGCCTCATGATGTCCGCCGAGTTCTTGAATTCCCAAGCGGGCCTCCCCCTCTCCTGCAGGGGGGCGATGCGGCGGCAGAGGAAATCTGCGCCTACAGCGCCTACAATGAGCCCGGCAAGCCTAAGGCGAAGGATCCTAGTAATGGCGATCTTCAGCCTCTCGTCTTCCGGGGCCACGTTGCTCCAGTCATTGCCGCGCACTATTGGAGCTTGACGCACGGCGGTGAAGGGCTGCGGATTCTCCTCGACGATCCAGCACCACTCCGCTCTCCACTCCTCCCACTTGCTGCGGAGCTCACCCTCCAAGTACGCCTCCTTCTTGCCGACTCTCGAGATCCAGGCGATCCCTCCGGCAAGCGGCTCTCCTCTCTCTACCCGAGGCATGAAGAAGTGGCGGAAAAGGGCAACATTGGGGTGGACTCCGACAAAGTTTTCACACAAATGTGCGAAAACTGCTATGGTCAGAACGGCGTTGGGGGTGAAATCAAGGAGGCGGAGGCCGTAGGTGTTCATGATATCGCAGAAGAACTCCGAGAAGGGCGGGCAGAGCCCGCAATAGAAGAACGGCGCGAAGAATGGGTACCCGTTTGGAGCCAGTTCCGAAGCAGCGGCCGGGAGTACCCTCTTGCGCGGATGCGCACGCGTCTCCGTCGCCCAAAAGAGGTAGAAGTACTCCCTTAGCTCCTTCGCGCCGAGCTGGGGGGAGAAGATCGCCCACTCCTTCCGCAGCGCCGCGAGCCGCTGCGCCTCGGCCGACTTCATGCCCTTTCCCTTGTCGGCTTTCGGAGCCATGGCAGAGGTGGTGGGGGAGGTCGACGGCGTTGGTGATGCTGGTGGCAATGGGGGGCGGAGCGCTGCTCTCTCGGCTTCGAGAAGAAGGGGGGAGCGGCGAAGGTTCGTGAAGATGGAGTAGTAGCAACCAGCAAGGGGGAACGAACTGCCCCTGTTTCCTCTGCTTATAAGGAGGGACGGGGCGGACGTTTCGCCCTTCCGAATAAAGAACCACCCACGATCTCTCCCACGACGCCGCATTCAACGCGTGCCGTTAGGGGAGAGCGCGGTGGATACGGAGCGAGATTCGGCGTGGCCCAGTCCGCGTGTGCCCGTGCCCTGTCTTGGGCCTGGCCCAACAGCGCTCGGCACCGTGTCTGGCCCAAGCCCGGGGGCTCCTGTCAGTGTACTAGAATAGGGGTACCCTAGTACCCCGAATTTGTGCACGGGCAGTTGCAGCACCCCACGGCAAGGCTTGCCGGGCGAACGCCAAGATCCTCTGTGGTTCCCTTGGAGCCATTCAAGAACAAAGTATTTAAGCTCAGGAGACAAGGCCCCGGCAAGAGGAGCTTGCCGGGAAGGCCAACCAAGGCACTCCAAGGAACTTGTCGCGACGCGCCACGCGCTCTGGCAAGGCAACAAGGCCCCGGCAAGAGGAGCTTGCCGGAAAGACCAACCAAGGTACCTCGAGGCCCGGTGAGCGACAAGCTTCCGGACCCGACAAGATAACAGCAGCGGCAAGGCGCTTGCCGCGGCAGGCGGCCACTCTGTGCCCACGCTCCAGCGCATCCACCAACATGTCACTCTGGGGGCCTCTCCAGGCGCGCGTGGCGGGAGGCTGTGCAGCCAGCGGTGCGCAGTGGCATGCGAAGCTGACAAGATCGCCATCGTGGCGAACGGTGGCGCCCCTAACGGTCCTTTTCTGCACTGTTTGGGCGACTCAGACGGGCATTTAATGCCCTTGTCCCCTGCCGTCAGGGTTAGGTAGGGTGCACTGTACAAGTAACTGTACCAACCACCTCACTTTTTACATTTGTACCCTTCTCTGCGTTGCCACCTATCGGTGACCCCTTTAGCGTATAAAAGGAGGCCCATGCGCAACGTAGAGGAGGTTCGACTCATTCGTAAGCCAGAAAACACTTAGCTCTCGCGATCAAGAACATAATATAACCAGACAAGCAGCAGTAGGAGTGTTATCTCTCCGGAGAGCTCCGAAGCTGGGTAAACTGCTCATGTGCTTCGCCTCGATCTGCTCTTCATGCGACCTCCGCCCCCCGCCGAACCGAAAGGGGCCCGGTCCGCCGGCCCCATAGGTGTTCGTGGATCAGTTTCCCCGACAAAGCGCTATCGTTTAATGCCCCTAGCTAGGCATGATGATGTCAATGATGCTCACATAAAAGATAAGAATTGAAACATAAAGAGAGCATCATGAAGAATATGACTAGCACATTTAAGTCTAACCCAATTCCTATGCATAGGCATTTTGTGAGCAAACAACTTGTGGGAACAATAATCAACTAGCATAGGAAGGTAAAACAAGCATAACTTCAAAACTTTAAGCACATAGAGAGGAAACTTGATATTATTGCAATTCGTACAAGCATATGTTCCTCCCTCATAATAATTTTCAGTAGCATCATGAATGAATTCAGAAATATAACCAGCATCTAAAGCATTCTTTTCATGATCTACAAGCATGCAAAATTTACTACTCTCCACATAAGCAAAATTCTTCTCATGAATAGTAGTGGGAGCAAACTCAACAAAATAACTATCATGTGATTGAAAATTAAGATCAAGATGACAAGTTTCATGGTTATCGTCATTCTTTAAAGCATACGTGTCATGACAATAATCATCATAGATAGGAGGCATGCTTTCATCATAGTAAATTTTCTCATCAAAGCTTGGGGGACAAAAAATATCATCTTCATCAAACATAGCTTCCCCAAGCTTGTGGATTTGCATATCATTAGCATCATGGATATTCAAGGAATTCATACTAACAGCATTGCAATCATGCTCATCATTCAAATATTTAGTGCCAAACATTTTATAGATTTCTTCTTCTAGCACTTGAGCACAATTATCCTTTCCATCATACTCACGAAAGATATTAAAAAGATGAAGCGTATGAGACAAACTCAATTCCATTTTTTTGTAATTTTCTTTTATAAACTAAACTAGTGATAAAACAAGAAACTAAAAGACTCGTTGAATGATCTAAAGATATACCTTCAAGCGCTCACCTCCCCGGCAACGGCGCCAGAAAAGAGCTTGATGTCTACTACACAACCTTCTTCTTGTAGACGTTGTTGGGCCTCCAAGTGCAGAGGTTTGTAGGACAGTAGAAAATTTCCCTCAAGTGGATGACCTAAGGTTTATCAATCCATAGGAGGCGTAGGATGAAGATGGTCTCTCTCAAGCAACCCTGCAACCAAATAACAAAGAGTCTCTTGTGTCCCCAACACACCCAATACAATGGTAAATTGTATAGGTGCACTAGTTCAGCGAAGAGATGGTGATACAAGTGCAATATGGATAGTAGATAATAGTTTTTGTAACATGAAAATATAAAAACAGCAAGGTAACGAATGATAAAAGTGAGCGTAAACGGTATTGCAATGATAGTAAACAAGGCCTAGGGTTCATACTTTTGCTAGTGTAAGTTCCCTTAATAATACTAACATAATTGGATCACATAACTATCCCTCAACATGCAACAAAGAGTCACTCCAAAGTCACTAATAGTGGACAACAAACGAAGAGATTATGGTAGGGTACGAAACCACCTCAAAGTTATTCTTTCCAATCAATCCGTTGGGCTATTCCTATAAGTGTCACAAACAACCCTAGAGTTCGTACTAGAATAACACCTTAAGACACAAATCAACCAAAACCCTAATGTCACCTAGATACTCCAATGTCACCTCAAGTATCTGTGGGTATGATTATACGATATGCGTCATACAATCTCATATTCATCTATTCAACCAACACATAGAACCTCAAAGAGTGCCCCGAAGTTCTACCGGAGAATCACGACGAAAACGTGTGCCAACCCCTATGCATAGGTTCCCAATGTCACGAAACCCGCAAGTTGATCACCTCAACATACATCAAGTGGCACGTGGTATCCCATTATCACCACAGATATCCACGGCAAGACATACATCAAGTGTTCTCAAATCTTTAAAGACTCAATCCGATAAGATTACTTCAAAGGGGAAACTCAATTCATTACAAGAGAGAAGAGGGGAGGAGAAACATAAGATCCAACTATAATAGCAAAGCTTGCGATACATCAAGATCGTGCCAAATCAAGAACATGAGAGAGAGAGAGAGATCAAACACATAGCTACTGGTACATACCCTCAGCCCCGAGGGAGAACTACTCCCTCCTCGTCATGGAGAGCACCGGGATGATGAAGATGGCCACCGGAGAAGGATTGCCCCCTCCGGCAGGGTGCCGGAACGGGTCTAGATTGGTTTTCGGTGGCTATGGAGGCTTCTGGCGGCGGAACTCCCGATCTATCTTGCATTCTGGAAGTTTTAGGGTACGTGGAGTTATATAGGCGGAAGAAGTACGTCAGGGGAGCCATGAGGGCCCCACGAGACAGGGGGGCGCGCCCTAGGGGGGGGGGCGGCCCCCACCCTCATGAGCACCTCGTTCCTTCCTTGACGTGGGGTCCAAGTCCATCAGGTGTGTTTCCTTCCAAAAATAACTTCTCCAGTTGATTTTGTTCCGTTTCGACTCCGTTTGATATTCCTTTTCTTCAAAACACTGAAATAGGCATAAAACAACAAATCTGGGCTGGGCCTCCGGTTAATAGGTTAGTCCCAAAAATAATATAAAAGTGGATAATAAAGCCCAATATTGCCTAAAACAGTAGATAATATAGCATGGAGCAATCAAAAATTATATATACATTGGAGACGTATCACCCTCCAACTCAACTTGCATCGTGGATTAATAAGGGGCTAGATTGGGGATCAACGAATGATGTGCAAACTCTGCAAAGTCGCATCCAGAACCTTATTGAGAGGGACATTGACATAGCGAGCGTCATTCATATAATGCTAGTTCGTCGGACCCTGCCGTGCTAGCGACGGCCTCTCCGCCTATGGGAGTTTAATCCAGAAGGGCCGCGGACTCTTCAGAACTTCTTTGGCACAACGCACGAAGGAATGTGGAGATTAGTCTTCAGAAAATGAAGGCAATGGCCGCACACCGCCAGAGATGTCGGCCTGGACTGCAACCATCCGGAGACCCTGGTAAGTACATGTTGACCGAGTACCTCACAAACAAATATCCAGTGGCAAGAGACCAATGGTATCATCCTTTTTTAGCGTTGGATAAAGAAGGTGCAATTGATTAGGTGTCCGGCTCCCCTTCCCGAAGACTTATCTACTCCTGTGTTAACAAGGATGCTGGCCTCGGCGCCATACCAGGCATCAGCAGGGGGGCGAGAAGACCCAAGATGACTAAGGGAGTCCTGGATTAGGGGGTCTCTGGACAGCCGGACTATATCCTTTGGACAGACTGTTGGACTATGAAGATACAAGATTGAAGACTTCGTCCCGTGTCCGGATGGGACTCTCTTTGGCGTGGAAGGCAAGCTAGGGAATACGGATATGTAGATCTCCTCCCTTGTAACCGACTCTGTGTAACCCTAGCCCCCTCCGGTGTCTATATAAACTGGAGGGTTTAGTCCGTAGGACAAGATACAATCATACCATAGGCTAGCTCTAGGGTTTAGCCTCTACGATCTCGTGGTAGATCAACTCTTGTAATACTCATATCATCAAGAACAATCAAGCAGGACATAGGGTATTACCTCCATCAAGAGGGCCCGAACCTGGGTAAACATCGTGTCCCCTGCCTCCTATTACCATCCAGCTTAGATTCACAGTTCGGGACCCCCTACCCGAGATCCGCTGGTTTTGACACCGACATTGGTTCTTTCATTGAGAGTTCCACTGTGTCGTCACCGTAAGGCTTGATGGCTCCTTCGATCATCGGTAACGACGCGGTCTAGGGTGAGGTTTTCCTCCCCGGACAGATCTTCGCATTCGGCGGCTTCGCACTACGGGCTAATTCACTTGGCCATCTGGAGCAGATCGAGAGCTACGCCCCTGGCCATCAGGTCAGGTTCGGAACCTTAAACTACACTACCGACATTCGCAGAGACTTGATCTTCAACGGATTCGAGCCCATGCCGGGTGCGTCACACAGTCACGATGAGCATGATGTAACTCTGCCGTCGGACATTATTTGGGAGATCGCATCTGCAACTACTCCGGCCATCAATCTGGAGCAAATCGCGCCATCCGAGAGCAGAGGGATAGACCCCGCCATGGAGGCCGCACTCCTAGTGGTGATAGAGCCGGATACTGACTTCACCCCTTACGAGAGCCGTGTCGCCGAACCACTGGATTCATCTCCGGCCATGGACTCCGAGCCGCTTACATCCGTGTCCGTCAAATCCGGCTGGGCACCAATCATGGAGTTCACCTCAACGGATATCTTTCAGCACTCGCCTTTCGGAGATGTGCTAAATTCATTAAGGTCTCTCTCCCTGTCAGGAGAACCTTGGCCGAACTATGTCCGGCTAGAATGGGATGCGGACGACGAAGAAATTCGCTGCCCACCCACCACCCACTTAGTAGCCACTGTCGACGATTTAACCGACATGCTCGACTTCGACTCCGAAGACATTGACGGTATGGACGACGATGCAGGAGACGAATAGGAACCACCGCCCACAGGGCACTGGACTGCCACCTCATCATATGATATATACAAGGTGGACACCCCCAAAGAAGGCAATGGCAACGAGACAATGGAGGATGACCCCTCCAAGAAGCAACCCAAGCACCGACGTCAACGACGCCGCTCTAAGTCCCGCCACAACAAAAGTAGTGATACCGGCACAGGAGATAATAAAACTCCAGATAGTGCCGAAGACAACCACAACCCCCTCTAGTACGATGTAGAGCGGGAGGATGAACAAGCTAGTCCTCCAGAGCAGGCGGTAGATGGAGAACCAGAAGAGGACAATTACATGCCTCTCTCCGAAGACGAGGCGAGCCTCGGCGACGAAGAATTCATCGTGCCTGAGGATCCCGTCAAGCAGGAGCGCTTCAAGCGCCGGCTTATGGCCACAGAAAATAGCCTGAAGAAAAAGCAACAACAGCTTCAAGCTGATCAAGACTTGCTAGCAGACAGATGGACCGAAGTCCTTGCGGCCGAGGAATACGAACTCGAGCGCCCCTCCAAGAGTTACCCAAAACGTAGGTTGCTACCTCACCTTGAGAAGGAAGCATTGAAACCTCCATCACCAGTGTACGATGCGATTGACCGGCCATGGCATGGCCGAGCCGGAGATGCGTTTCAGCTTGAAGTTCAGCCCGCACCCCGCCGCCACTCAACCAAAAATACCAAGGCCCGGGGCAACACACGGGACCTGCGAGACATCTTGGATAGTAAGGCAAAACTTGCAAGATCAATATACGGGTCACGGGGGCACGTGCCAATGCGGAACGATGAACGTCGTGCCGGATACACTAAAGGTAAATCTGGCCGGGCCGAATACAGCAGACAAGACTCATATGAACTGCGTCATGATATAGCCCGGCACAGAGGCACCGCACACCCCCTATGCTTCACTGATGAAGTTATGGATCACGAATTCCCGGAGGGTTTTAAACTCGTTAATATCGAATCGTATGATGGTACAATAGATCCCGCTGTATGGATCGAGGATTTCCTCCTTCACATCCACATGGCTCGCGGTGACGATCTACATGCCATCAAGTACCTCCCACTAAAACTCAAAGGACCAGCTCGGCATTGGCTGAGTAGCTTGCCAGCAGACTCCGTCGGCAGTTGGGAGGATTTGGAAGACACATTCCTTGACAACTTGCAGGGCACTTATGTGCGACCACCGGATGTTGATGACTTGAGCCATATAACTCAGCAGCCTGGGGAATCCGCCAGGCAATTCTGGACATGGTTCCTGACTAAGAAAAACCAAATTGTCGACTGTCCGGATGCAGAGGCCCTAGCGGCATTCAAGCATAACATCTGTGACGAGTGGCTTGCCCGCCACCTTGGCCAGGAGAAGCCGAAGTCTATGGCAGCCCTCACGACACTCATGACCCGCTTTTGCGTAGGCGAGGATAGCTGGCTGGCTCGCAGCAACAACACATGAAGGAATCCGGGCACTTCGGATACCAAAGATGCCAACGACAGACCACGTCATAACAGACCAAAGCGCCGCAACAATGGCGATAACACCGATGATACGGCAGTCAATGCTAGATTCAGAGGCTCTAGATCTGGTCAGCGGAAAAAGCCATTTAAAAGAAGTACTCCGGCTCCATCTACTTTGGATCACATACTAGATCGGTTGTGTCAAATCCACGACACCTCCGACAAGCCAGCCAATCACACCAACAGAGAATGTTGGGTGTTCAAGCAGGCCGGCAAGTTAAATGCCGAAAGCAAGGACAAGGGGCTGCATAGTGATGACGAGGAGGAGCCCCGGCCGCCAAACATGGGAGGATAGAAGGGGTTCCCCCCACAAGTGACGACGGTGAACATGATATACGCAACCCACATTCCCATGAGGGAGCGGAAGCGTGCACTAAGGGACGTCTATGCGATGGAGCCCGTCGCCCCAAAGTTCAACCCATGGTCCGCTTGTCCGATCACCTTTGATCGCAGGGACCACCCCACTAGTATCCGTCATGGCGGATCCGCTGCACTGGTCTTAGACCCCATCATAGACGGATTTCACCTCACTCAAGTCCTTATGGACGGCGGTAGCAGCCTGAACCTGCTCTATCAGGATACAGTGCGAAAAATGGGTATCGATCCCTCGAGGATCAAACCCACCAAAACCACCTTTAAGGGCATCATCCCAGGTGTAGAGGCCCATTGCACGGGCTCAATCACACTGGAAGTGGTCTTCGGATCACCGGACAACTTCCAAAGCGAGGAGTTAATCTTCGATATCGTCCCGTTTCGCAATGGCTATCACGCACTGCTCGAATGAACAACATTTGCAAAATTCAATGCAGTACCGCATTACGCATACCTCAAGCTCAAGATGCCAGGACCTAGGAGGGTCATAACAGTAAATGGAAACACAGAACGCTCGCTCCGCACGGAAAAGCACATTGCGGCCCTTGCAGCAGAAGCACAAAGCAGCCTTTTAAGGAAAACCACTAATTCGGCAATACAGCCCCCGGACACCTTCAAGAGAGGCCGGAGTAAACTGCAACAGGATCGCCTGGCACGTTCAGAGCTCGCCTAGCAATTCGGCCCTCGTCCCAGTCCCAGTCAAGCGACGAAATCCGTGCCGCACGTGCATAATTACGCACTGAAAATACCATGGACATAGGCGGGGGCACGATCAGGGTACGTCCCGCAATGCGGCTTAACCGCCTTAGGGGTTGTATACCTTTATCATTTCTTTTCTCTTTCAGGGCCTAACTCTGTGGAAGCCCTTTCCGGCAGTACGATTGCCGGACACATTACGGGAAGGAACAACCAAGGCGGCAAGAAGCTAAGATGTACACGGGAACCCCCAGGTGGTCTCTCATAATAATTGATATACCCGCTTTCTACTATCCATACGCAGCTTGCCCTTGGACAGGACATTTCGAATAGTCCTACTTTCTGCTTATTGCACTACTTGTACCAGTACGCTTCGACGTATTATTTAAATAACAATGCATAGCATTAGTCTATTATTGCATTATTCATCCTTTTTTTCTTATATGTCCACTTACGACAATCCGCACCCGTACATTTGGGTACGGTCAGTACGCCAGGGAATTTCGTTTACCCCATAATACGGCGCGAGAAGTCCGAACACTTTCGACAGTGCGGCACCCTGAACTTATAACATTATATGCATCAGCTCCGAATCATGTCTTGGGTCAATAGTTGGGTTTTCCCGACTCCCATGCTTTGGTACCTTACGTTTAGCTATATATACTAAGGGTAGCGGTGGGAGAACTACTGCGATTGTGTCCCGGTTCTTTCGGGTGAGCACCTCAGTAGAGAAAGCCAGAAACTAACTGTCATGATAAGGCGAGAGACTAGTGGCTGTTTGAGAGGTCTCAAGTCCTTAAAGACTTTTTCCGCTTCGAGTGAGGAGTCGGCCTTGCCCGGCTTAGGCATGTATAGTGCCCCGAATTCGGCCTTCCGAATACTAGGGCCTTCGCCAAAATTTAAAATTGTAGACTTCTATGGCTAAGTGATAGTGATAAAGCCTTATAGTCTGATTGCCTGGTTCATTGCGCTGAACACCTCCCTTGAAGGACCCAAAATTGGGGTAAAGAGTGCTCAGGTTTATCCCAAACACCCCAGTACTAGTTACATGGGGGCAGAAGCCGACGACTGGCCAACTCTCAGATTTTGCAAACGGCCGCACAGAAGGTAATATTTTAAATTAAAAAAAGCGTTGTATAGCCCAGATGAACTTGTTTCACATTATAGGATCACATGAGCATGTTCATTCAAAAATTACATCCTTGGCACATTCATCCGCCACAAGGCGGGAACCCTTCAGGACACTCTCATAATACATTTCAGGGCAGCGATGCTCCTTGCCCTCCGGCGGCTCCTCCTTCACCAGCTTCATGGCATCCAGCTTCGCCCAGTGCACCTTCGCCCGGGCAAAAGCCCTGCGTGCAACCTCGATGCAGACGGACCGCTTTATAACTTCAAGCCGTGGGCAGGCATCCACAAGATTCCTCACTAGACCGAAGTAGCTACCGGGCAGGGGCTCGCCAGGCCACATCCGGACTATAAGGCCCCTCATGGCCTGTTCGGCTGCCTTGTGAAGCTCGACCAATTGCTTCAGCTGGTCACTCAAGGGCACAGGGTGTTCGGTCCCAGTATACTGAGACCAGAACAACTTTTCCGTCGAGTTCCCTTCCTGAGCTCGGTAAAACTCTACGGCATCTAGTACACTACGGGGAAGATCTGCGAACGCCCCTGGAGAGCTCCGAACTCGGGTAAGTAAAAGGAAAGTTTCCTCCACATGCTTGCTTTGCATAATGAATGCCTTACTGCTACATGTTGAGCTTGCGTTGGTTTTCCCCAAAGAGGAAGGGATGATGCAGCAGAGTAGCGTAAGTATTTCCCTCAGTTTTTGAGAACCAAGGTATCAATCCAGTAGGAGCCCACGCTCAAGTCCCTCGTACCTGCACAAAACGATAGCTACTCGCAACCAACACGATTAGGGGTTGTCAAGCCCTTCACGGTCACTTACGAGAGTGAGATCCGATAGATAGAATATTTTTGGTATTTTTGGTATAATGATGCACAGTAAAAAGTAAAGACAAAGTAAAAAGCAAAACAAGATTAAAGTGATGGAGATTGATATGATGAGAATAGACCCGGGGGCCATAGGTTTCACTAGTGGCTTCTCTCAAGAGCATAAGTATTCTACGGTGGGTGAACAAATTACTGTTGAGCAATTGATAGAATTGAGCATAATTATGAGAATATCTAGGCATGATCATGTATATAGTTATCACGTCCGTGACAAGTAGACCGAAACGATTCTGCATCTACTACTATTACTCCACTCATCGACCGCTATCTAGCATGAATCTAGAGTATTAAGTTAAAAACAGAGTAACGCCTTAAGCAAGATGACATGATGTAGAGAGATAAATTCATGCAATATGAAATAAACCCCATCTTGTTATCCTCGATGGCAATGATACAATACGTGCCTTGCTGCCCCTTCTGTCACTGGGTAAGGACACCGCAAGATTGAACCCAAAGCTAAGCACTTCTCCCATGGCAAGAACTACCAATCTAGTTGGCCAAACCAAACGGATAATTCAAAGAGACTTGCAAAGATAACCAATCATACATACAAGAATTCAGAGAAGATTCAAATATTATTCATAGATAGACTTGATCATAAACCCACAATTCATCGGTCTCAACAAACACACCGCAAAAAGAAGATTACATTGAATAGATCTCCACAAGAGAGGGGGAGAACTTTGTATTGAGATTCAAAGAGAGAGAAGAAGCCATCTAGCTAGTAACTATGGGCCCGAAGGTCTGAGGTAAACTACTAACACTTCATCGGAGGGGCTATGATGATGTAGAAGCCCTCCATGATGACGGCCCTCTTCCGGCAGAGCTCCGGAACAGGCCCCAAGATGGGATATCGTGGATACAGAAAGTTGCGGCGGTGGAATTAGGTTTTTGGCTCCTGTTCTGATCGTTTGGGGGTACGTGTGTATATATAGGAGGAAGAAGTACGCCGGAGGAGCAACGAGGGGCCCATGAGGCAGGGGAGCACGCCCTAGGGGGGGCGCCCCCCACCCTCGTGACCGCCTCTTTTGTTCCTTGGAGCAGGGTCCAAGTCTCCTGGATCACGTATGGTGAGAAAATCACGTTCCCGAAGATTTTATTCCGCTTGGACTCCGTTTGATATTCCGTTTCTTCGAAATACTGAAATAGGCAAAAAACAGCAATTCTGGGCTGGGCCTCTGGTTAATAGGTTAGTCCCAAAAATAATATAAAAGTGGAAAATAAAGCCCCATATAGTCCAAAACAGTAGATAATATAGCATGGAGCAATCAAAAATTATAGATATGTTGGAGACGTATCAGGCATCCCCAAGCTTAATTCCTGCTCGTCCTCGAGTAGGTAAATGATAAAAAGAGAATTTTTGATGCGGAGTGCTACTTGGCATAATTTTAATGCAAATCTCCTTAATTGTGGTATGAATATTCAGATTAGAAAGATTCAAGACAAATGTTTATATTGACATAGAAAATAATAATACTTCAAGCATACTAACAAAGCAATTATGTCTTCTCAAAATAACATGGCCAAAGAAAGTTATCCCTACAAAATCATATAGTCTGGCTATGCTCCATCTTCCCCACACAAAGTATTTAAATCATGCACAACCCCGATGACAAGCCAAGCAATTGTTTCATACTCTAACTTTTTCAAAACTTTTTCAATCTTCACGCAATACATGAGCGTGAGCCATGGATATAGCACTATAGGTGGAATAGAATGGTGGTTGTGGAGAGACAAAAAGGAGAAGATATTATCACATCAACTAGGCGTATCAACGGGCTATGGAGATGCCCATAAATAGATATCAATGTGAGTGAGTAGGGATTGCCATGCAACAGATGCACTAGAGCTATAAGTATATGAAAGCTCAAAAAGAAACTAAGTGGGTCTGCATCCAACTTGCTTTCTCATGAAGACCTAGGGCAATCTGAGGAAGCCCATCATTAGAATATACAAGCCAAGTTCTATAATGAAAGATTCCCACTAGTATATGAAAGTGATAACATGAGAGACTCTCTACTATGAAGATCATGGTGCTACTTTGAAGCACAAGTGTGGTAAAAGGATAGTAACATTGTCCCTTCTCTCTTTCTCTCTCATTTTTTATATGGCCTTTCTCTTTTTATGGCCTTCTCTTTTTTTATTTGGGCTTCTTTGGCCTCTTTTTTTTTTTTCGTCCGGAGTCTCATCCCGACTTGTGGGGGAATCATAGTCTCCATCATTCTTTCCTCACCGGGACAATGCTCTCATAATGATGATCATCACACTTTTTATTTTTCTTACAACTCATCAATTACAACTTGATACTTAGAACAAAAAATGACTCTATATGAATGCTTCCGGCCGTGTGCCGGGATATGCAATATGACAATGATGGAGTGTGTCATAATAAACGGAATGGTGGAAAGTTGCATGGCAATATATCTCGGAATGGCTATGGAAATGCCATAATAGGTAGGTATGGTGGCTGTTTTGAGGAAGGTATATGGTAGGTGTATGATACCGGCGAAAGGTGCGCGGTATTAGAGAGGCTAGCAAAGGTGGAAGTGTGAGAGTGCGTATGATCCATGGACTCAACATTAGTCATAAAGAACTCATATACTTATTGCAAAAATCTAGAAGTTATCAAAGCAAAGTACTACGCGCATGCTCCTAGGGGGATAGATTGGTAGGAAAAGACCATCGCTCGTCCCCGACCGCCACTCATAAGGAAGACAATCAATAAATAAATCATGCTCCGACTTCATCACATAACGGTTCACCATACGTGCATGCTACGGGAATCACAAACTTCAACACAAGTATTCTTTAAATTCACAACTACTCAACTAGCATGACTTTAATATTATCACCTCCATATCTCGAAACAATTATCATGCTTCAATCTTTTCTTAGTTTTCAACACACTCAAAAGAAAGTTTCACAAATCTTGAATACCAAGCATATTATTATTAGGCAAATTACCATGCTATTAAGAGACTCTCAAATTAATTTAAGTGAAGCATGAGAGATCAATAGTTTCTTTAAAACGAATCCACCACCGTGCTCTAAAAGATCTAAGTGAAGCACATAGAGCAAAATTATAATGCTCAAATGATATAAGTGAAGCACATAGAGCAAAATTATCTAGCTCAAAAGATATAAGTGAAGCACATAGAGCAAAATTATCTAGCTCATAGGATATAAGTGAAGCACATAGAGTATTCTATCAAATTTTAATTCATGTATGGCTCTCTCAAAAGGTGTGTACAGCAAGGATGATTGTGGTATACTAGTAAACAAAGACATAAATAATACAAGACGCTCCAAGCAAAACACATATCATGTTGGTGAATAAAAATATAGCTCCAAGTAAATTACCGATGGAAGTGGACGAAAAGAGGGGATGCCTTCCGGGGCATCCCCAAGCTTTGACTTTTTGGTGTCCTTGGATTATCTTGGGGGTGCCATGGGCATCCCCAAGCTTAGGCTCTTGCCACTCCTTGTTCCATGATCCATCAAAAGAATTCACCCAAAACTTGAAAACTTCACAACAGAAAACTCAAAATAGAAAACTCGTGAGCTCCGTTAGCAAAAGAAAACAAAAGACCACTTCAAGGTACTGTAATGAACTCATTCTTTATTTATATTGGTGTTAAACCTACTGTATTCCAACTTCTCTATGGATTATAAATTATTTTACGATCCATAGATCCATCAAAATAAGCAAACAACACACGAAAAACAGAATCTGCAAAAACAGAACAGTATGTAGTAATCTGTAGCTAGCGCAAGATCTGGAACCCCAAAAATTCTAAAATAAATTTCTGTACGTGAGTAATTTACCTATTAATCATATGCAAAAAGAATTAACTAAATATCACTCTTCAAATAAAAATGACAGCATTTCTCGTGAGCGCTAAAGTTTCTGTTTTTTTACAGCAAGTTCAACAAGACTTTCCCCAAGTCTTCCAAACGGTTCTACTTGGCACAAACACTAATTACACACAAAAAACACATCCAAAACAGAGGCTAAATAATTTATTTATTACTAAACAGGAGCAAAAGGCAAGGAATAAAAATAAAATTGGGTTGCCTCCCAACAAGTGCTAGCGTTTAACGCCCCTAGCTAGGCATAACGAGGATAGATCTAGGTATTGCCATCTTTGGTAGGCAATCCATAAGTGGCTCTCATGATAGTTTCATATGGTAATTTTATTTTCTTTCTTGGAAAGTGTTCCATGCCCTTTTTTAATGGAAATTGAAATCTAATATTCCCTTCCTTCATATCAATAATCGCACCAACCGTTCTAAGGAAAGGTCTACCAAGAATAATAGGGCAAGAAGGATTGCAATCTACATCAAGAACAATGAAATCTACGGGACATAATTCCTATTTGCAACAATAATAACATCATTAATTCTTCCCATAGGTTTCTTAGTAGAGGAATCCGCAAGATGCAAGTTTAGAGAGCAATCATAAAAATTACGGAAATCTAGTAAATCACACAAAGTCTTGGGAATAGTAGAGACACTAGCACCCAAGTCACACAAAGCATAAAACTAATGATCTTTAATTTTAATTTTAATAGTTGGTTCCCACTCATCATAGAGTTTTCTAGGGATAGAAACTTTCAACTCAAGTTTTTCTTCATAAGATTGCATCAAGGCATCAACAATATGTTCGGTGAAGGCTTTATTTCGACTATAAGCATGTGGAGAATTTAGCACGGATTGCAACAAGGAAATACAATCAATTAAAGAGAAACTTTCATAATTAAATTCCTTGAAATCCAATATAGTGGGTTTAGCAACATCTAGATTTTTATTTCTTTCAATCCCACTTTCATCTATTTTGTCATTAAGATCTAAATACTCCGAATTTTTAGAACGCCTTCTAGGTAAAGGAAGATCATATTCAGTTTCATCAAGATTCATATTGCAAAATAAAATTTTAATTGGAGACACATCAATAACTTTTAGATCTTCATCTTGATTTTCATAGGAATTGGAAGAACACCCTTTAATAAAGGCATCTTTGGAAGCACGCATCCTAGCGGTTCTTTCTTTACACTCATCAATTGAAATTCTCATGGCTATTAGAGACTCATTAATATCATGCTTAGGTGGAATAGATCTAAGTTTCAAAGCATCAACATCAAGAGCAATTCTATCAACGTTCCTGGCCAAATCATCAATCTTAAGCAATTTTTCTTCAATCATAGCATTAAAATTCTTTTGCAAAGAAATAAATTCTTTAATATTAGATTCAAAATCAGAGGGCATCTTATTATAATTTCCATAAGAGTTGTTGTAGGAATTCCTATAATTATTAGAAGGATTACTAGGATATGGCCTAGGATTAAAATTCCCTCTATGAGCGTTGTTACCAAAATTATTCCTACCAACAAAATTCACATCCATAGATTCATTGTTATTCTCAATCAAAGTAGACAAAGGCATATCATTAGGATCAGAAGAAACACTCTTAGTAGCAAATAATTTCATAAGTTCATCCATCTTTTCACTCAACACATTAATTCCTTCTATAGCATGCACCTTTTTATTAGAAGTTCTTTCAGTATGCCATTGATAATAATTAACCATAATATTATCTAGGAGTTTAGTAGCATCTCCTAAAGTGATTTCCATAAAAGTGCCTCCCACGGCCGAATCTAAAAGATTTCTAGAAGCAAAATTCAATCCGGCATAAATTTTTTGTATAATCATCCACAAATTCAAACCATGAGTAGGGCAATCACGTATCATTAATTTCATTCTCTCCCAAGCTTGTGCAACATGTTCATGATCAAGTTGTTTAAAGTTCATTATATCGTTTCTAAGAGAGATGATCTTAGCGGGAGGAAAATACTTAGAGATAAAAGCATGTTTGCACTTGTTCCATGAATCAACACTATTCTTAGGCAAAGACGAAAACCAAGATTTAGCACGATCTCTAAGAGAAAAAGGAAATAGCTTCAATTTCACGACATCATTATTGACATCTTTTTCTTTTGCATATCACATAAATTGGCAAAGCTATTCAGATGAGTAGCGGCATCTTCACTAGGAAGGCCGGCGAATTGATCTTTCATAACAAAATTCAACAAAGCAGTATTAATTTCACAAGATTCAGCATCGGTAAGAGGAGAAATCGGAGTGCTAAGGAAATCATTATTATTGGTATTGGTGAAGTCACACAATTTAGTAGTATCTTGAGCCACCGCGACAAACAAGCAATCTAACACACGAGCAAAGAAAGCAAGTGGACAAAAGAGGCAAATAGAGAGAGAGGATAGAGAGAGAGGGCGAACAAAACGGCAAGGGTGAATTGGGGGGAGAGGAAAACGAGAGGCAAATGGCAAATAATGTAATGCGAGAGATAGGGATTGTGATGGGTACTTGGTATATTGACTTTTTGCGTAGACTCCCCGGCAACGGCGCCAGAAATCCTTCTTGCTACGTCTTGAGCTTGCGTTGGTTTTCCCCAAAGAGGAAGGGATGATGCAGCAGAGTAGCGTAAGTATTTCCCTCAGTTTTTGAGAACCAATGTATCAATCCAGTAGGAGCCCATGCTCAAGTCCCTCCTACCTGCACAAAACAATAGCTACTCGCAACCAACGCGATTAGGGGTTGTCAAGCCCTTCACGGTCACTTACGAGAGTGAGATATGATAGATAGAATATTTTAGGTATTTTTGGTATAAAGATGCAAAGTAAAAAGTAAAGGCAAAGTTAAAAAGCAAAACAAGATTAAAGTGATGGAGATTGATATGATGAGAATAGACCCGGGGGCCATAGGTTTCACTAGTGGCTTCTCTCAAGAGCATAAGTATTCTACGGTGGGTGAACAAATTACTGTTGAGCAATTGATATAATTGAGCATAATTATGAGAATATCTAGGCATGATCATGTATACAGTTATCACATCCGTGACAAGTAGACCAAAACAATTCTGCATCTACTACTATTACTCCACTCATCGACCGCTATCCAGCATGCATCTAGAGTATTAAGTTAAAAACAGAGTAACGCCTTAAGCAAGATGACATGATGTAGAGAGATAAATTCATGCAATATGAAATAAACCCCATCTTGTTATCCTCGATGGAAACGATACAATACGTGCCTTGTTGCCCCTTCTGTCACTGGGTAAGGACACCATAAGATCGAACCCAAAGCTAAGCACTTCTCCCATGGCAAGAACTACCAATCTGTTGGCCAAACCAAACGGATAATTCGAAGAGACTTGCAAAGATAACCAATCATACATAAAAGAATTCAAATAAGATTCAAATATTATTCATAGATAGACTTGATCATAAACCCACAATTCATCGGTCTCAACAAACACACCGCAAAAAGAAGATTACATCGAATAGATCTCCACAAGAGAGGGGGAGAACTTTGTATTGAGATTCAAAGAGAGAGAAGAAGCCATCTAGCTACTAACTATGGACCCGAAGGTCTGAGGTAAACTACTCACACTTCATCGGAGGGGCTATGATGATGTAGAAGCCCTCCGTGATGACGGCCCTCTTCCGGCGGAGCTCTGGAACAGGCCCCAAGATGGGATCTCGTGGATACAAAAAGTTGCGGCGGTGGAATTAGGTTTTTGGCTCCTGTTCTGATCGTTTGGGGGTACGTGTGTATATATAGGAGGAAGAAGTACGCCGGAGGAGCAACGGGGGGCCCACGAGGCAGGGGGGCGCGCCCTAGGGGGGGCGCCCCCCACCCTCGTGACCGCCTCTTTTGTTCCTTGGAGTAGGGTCCAAGTCTCCTGGATCACGTTCGGTGACAAAATCATGTTCCCGAAGATTTTATTCCGTTTGGACTCCGTTTGATATTCCGTTTCTTCGAAACACTGAAGTAGGCAAAAAACAACAATTCTGGGCTGGGCCTTCGGTTAATAGGTTAGTCCCAAAAATAATATAAAAGTGGAAAATAAAGCCCAATATAGTAGATAATATAGCATGGAGCAATAAAAAATTATAGATACGTTGGAGACGTATCACTTACCCGCTGCTATCTTCTTCACCGCATCAATCTCCTGGAGGGCCTTGTGGGCTTCAGCCTTGGCGCTCCGGACGCTTTCAAGCGCCTGCGCGAGCTCGGAATCTCGCGTCTTAGAATCAAGCTCCAAGGACTCGTGCTTTTTGGCGAGAGCCTCGAGCTCTTGCTGCACCTCGCCTACTCGGGCTTCTTGCTTCTCCCGCTCAATGCGCTCCTTGGCCGCTTTGTCTTCGGCCTTGGAGAGCGCCTTCTTCAGGGTCACCACTTCGATCGTGGCCCTGGCAAATCCATGATGATCCTATTATTTTACAACCAAACTTCTTTAAAAAAAAGCATAGACAAGGTATTGCTTACCTTTGGTCTCCTCGAGCTGCCTCTTGGTAAGACCGAGCTCGTTCTCGGACCACTCCAGGTCCTGCTTCAGTGCAGAGACCTCCGCAGTACATACGACAGCGGCCAGCAGTGAAGCCTGCACATACACATAGATATATTCTGATTAGACTCCTGGTTCATCATTTGATCCTCTATTCGGCTTTTCTTCTCGAACGCCGAATAGAGCATCAGGGGCTACTATCTATGCGGTAATATTTTCTTATATTTTGATTGCTTACCTCAAAGCCTGTTGGGAGGCTGGCGCAAGCTTCGGCCAGTCCGTTTTTGGCGGACTGAACTTTCTTGATCACCGCACTCATGATAGTGCGGTGCTCTTCATCGATGGAAGCGCCGCGAAGTGCTTCCAGCAAGTTGTCTGGTGCCTCTAGATGGAAAGAGGACACCGGCACTGGCGGCTGGCCCCCCTTAATGGGGGATTGCCTTCTGGAGTCCGGAACCATCGAAGGTTCTGGCGTGGCTGGGGGCCGAACTCGGAGCCCGTGGGAGTTTTGCTCCCTTTGCGCCCAGGGTCTGGGAGGTCACCCCGAGGCGCCCCCAGGACCACCTCCCCTCGGCCCGGTGCCTTTCGAGACAACACCTCAATGTTGTCCGTAGGGCGAGGGGTGGAGGCGGTCGGAAGAGAACATTTGTTCATATCCGACGAGTCACATGAACCGCTCGACGAAGATACGTTGAGATGAGCTCGGGACAGACTGCATAATCATGTTCGGCATGAGGAGAAGTAGTGCAATAAAACATACCATGAATTACTATGGTGTCCGGATACTTACAACTTCGCCAGGGGCTTGAACCTGGGTAGCCACTCGTCGCCGCTATAGCCGGCTGTCGTGGAGCAGTCCGGAGGGAGGGTCCTTCCCTTCTTGGACCCTTCGGCCTCCCCGGTTGGGTCGGCCTTCCTTTTCTCGTCTTCCCTGGCTGGGGGGGGGGGAGAACTTTCCTCCTCCTCCTCGTTTTCATGGAGGAGTGCGCGTCGGAGTCATCGGACGATGAGTCCGATACAACCTTGCGCCGGAGACCCTTTAGGGTCCCCATTGCCTTCTTCTTGGTATTCTTTGCCGGCTCCTCGTAAGGTGCCGGAGCCAGCATCTCCGTTAGGAGAGCATTTGCAGGATCTTTAGGCAGGGGGGCTGGCCAATCGAGCTCCTCCGCTGTCTTTATCCAGTCCTGTTAATGACATGGAAGCTTAGATCCCGCATATGATTTAACTAGGGCAAATAAATACCCTGTGAGATATCAAAACTTATCGGATTGGCATGGCGCTTTGCGCTGAGTCTGCGGTCCTCGGTGAGGGAAGGAGGTACCTCGGCACCCTTGAATAGCACCCTCCAGATGTCCTTGTGCATCGTGTCATAGAGCTCTCGTAGCGTTTGGTGCTTGGCCGGGTCGAACTCCCACAAATTGAATGCACGTCGTTGACACGGGAGAATCCGGCGGAAGAGCATGACGCTCTATCGAAGAACCCGAGGACATGCCCTTCTCTTTCCAGGAAGTGAGCCGTGTGGGGATTTTAGATCGAAACTTGGGGGCCGCCGCCCAGTTGGTGTCGCACGGCTCGGTGATGTAGAACCACCTCGATTGCCACCCCTTTATGGTCTCCACATAGGAGCCTTCGAGCCAGGTGACATTAGGCATCTTGCCCACCATGGCGCCTCCGCACTCTGCTTGCTGGCCAACCACCACATTCGGTTTGACATTGAAGGTCTTCAGCCACAGGCCGAAATGGGGCTTGATGCGGAGGAAGGCCTCGCACATGACGATAAACGCCAAGATGTTGAGGATGAAATTGGGGGCCAGATCATGAAAATCCAGCCCGTAGTAGAACATGAGCCTGCAAACAAACGGGTGGAGAGGAAATCCCAGTCCGCGGACGAAGTGGGTAAGAAAAACTACCCTCTCATGGGGTTCGGGCGTAGGGATGATCTGCCCTGCATCTGGCAGCCGATGCACGATATCCGCGGCCAGATATCCAGCTTCCCGTAACTTTGTGATGTTCACCTCTGTGACGGAGGAGACCATCCACTTGCCTCCCGCTTCGGACATGCTTGGAGTGGTTTGAGAAGAAAGACGCGAACTTGGGCGTTGGAGCTCGAGTGTGCGGGAATATCTAAGCAAGGAGGAAGAAGGCGTGGGTGAAAAGAGTGAATCTTTGTCCCTTTATAAGGGCGAAGGAGGCGATGCGCCTCCCCACTTGTCTGGTAAAATCGCTTATTCCCCAAGCGCCATAATTGATGGCGCGGTTGGGTTACCCACATCCGTATTGATGAGAATCCCGTAATAAGGGGAACACGATCTCTTCTTTGACAAGACATGTCAAGAAAACCGCCTCGCGATATGTGCGGTGCTGGTTGAGAAAAACGGTTCGAATAATGACCGGGCCATGGCATGATGTCATGCTGTCAAAATGTGTCAGTATATTAGATTTGTGGAAATATTATTCTCTCTATGATGGTATGTGGAACTTGTTTTGCAGAGCCGGACACTATCCTTGTGTTAAAAATCTTCCATGGAGTATTCGGAGGAGGAACCCGCCTTGCAATGCCGAAGACAATACTGCACGTCGGATTCATCGTCATTGAAGCCTGGTTCAGGGGCTACTGAGGGAGTCCTGGATTAGGGGGTCTCTGGATAGCTGGACTATATCCTTTGGCCGGACTGTTGGACTATGAAGATACAAGATTGAAGACTTCGTCCCGTGTCCGGATGGGACTCTCCTTGGCGTGGAAGGCAAGCTAGGCAATACGGATATGTAGATCTCCTCCCTTGTAACCGACTCTGTGTAACCCTAGCCCCCTCTGGTGTCTATACAAACCAGAGGGTTTAGTCCGTAGGACAAGATAAAATCATACCATAGGCTAGCTTCTAGGGTTTAGCCTCTACGATCTCATGGTAGATAAACTCTTGTAAAACTCATATCATCAAGAACAATCAAGCAGGACGTAGGGTATTACCTCCATCAAGAGGGCCCGAACTTGGGTAAACATCGTGTCCCCTGCCTCCTGTTACCATCCAGCTTAGACACACAGTTTGGGACCCCCTACCCGAGATCCGCCGGTTTTGACACCGACAATGACCTTGCTTCTGGAGGCAAGTCGGACACTGAGTCCGGAGAAATCGACCTTTCCTCGCCCGAAGATGGTGGTAGGAAATGACCCAGTGTTCCTTCTCCAAACAGGAGGAAAAGGGCCGCCTCCAAAGATGAGGAGGTATGGTCTTTCAAGAAGGGCAATATGCCGCCGTCGACCAACTTGGGCTTGGAAGACAATGTCGTTGAGCAGCTCCAACAAGGGGACAAACTCTTGGCCGAACCGTAACAGAATGTGGAGCGCCTAGATAGCGTCCTGTCCTGTTTCTTTTACCATAACGCATTCATGCATTTTTACAGGTCGGCACAGAGTTTTTCTGGGCGATCCTCTTCTTTAGGGAGTCTTCTTCCAGAGATGATGGAGAGCAAGACGCCTCCTCCAATCTCCTCGCCCATCAAGGCGGATGACTCTGAAGTGTCATCGCGGAGGGTCCCGTCGGACCAGGGGACAGAGGAGGTGGTACCCCAAGGTGGACCTCCAACCATCTGGGATTCCGAGGCTGATGGTAATGAGGGCCCCGGACTGTCCGGTTCACAGCTGACAGTGATTTTGGAGGCAGATGTGCAGATTCCTTTAAAGGACGATCGTGCTGTTGGGGCAGTTTTCGGAAACACGAAGGCTCCCGATATGTTGCAAGACATGTTGCGGAAAGCATCCGTCTCAGGGGAACAGCGTGCCTTGATGGGTACGGTGATTGAGAAGATTTTGTCCGCGAAGAGTGGATTAAATGAAGCCTTCATGAGCCTACTGAAGGGCTTCGAGGTTTGTAACATAACGTTTTCAGCTATGCGTCATTTGTGAAGATGCACCTGTGTATAGGTAGTAGCCCCTAATACCTGGGTTGGCTTCCATTGGGAAGAAAAACGGAGGATCGAAAAAGGATCGTTTGAGGACTAACCTGATAAACCTTGAACGCAGGCTGTTTCCCCTTTGTCCACTTCCCGGACTATGGAGATTGCCGATTTACAGCGGAAGCTTGATGTGGCAGGGGATGATCTTGCTTTAATCAATATGCGTCTTGACGAGTCGCAAGGTATGTATTCGGTGCAATCCTCATATATACACACACACATATATATATATATATATATATATATATATATATATATATATATATATATATATATATATATATATATTTAGTGTAAGCATAACGCTGAAATTTGGCTGCAGATAGTGTTGCCGCCATTGAAGTTCTTCGAGCGGAGCTGGCCCGGGCCAAGGAGCAGAGCGTAGCAATGTTGCTGCCAAAAAGGCATCGGCTGAATTAGAAGCCGAGCAAGCTGCACGGCACCAGGATGAGGAGAAGATATCCAACGTGATGCTGGAGCTGGAGAATGCTACCAGCCGCTGTGAATTTCTGGAGAAGAAGAATGAAGCCTTAACGGCTGATTTAGAGAAGGCCGTACAAGAGGCAAGAGGAGCACAGTCGGAATGTAGAGCGGCCCATGAGGAGGTTCAACATGCGATGGAGATTGTGGCTGGAAAGCCTTTTCTGCTACAAACTAAGTTCGGCGACCCGAACTATGCCTAGCTCAACCAAGTATGGAGTTCTTCGGACGAGTTCTTGGATTTGCCGAAGAGTTCTGCCGATGTGGTGCAATATTACCAAGCACGGGATGGATATGCAACGGAGAAGCTTTTTTGGTCGCAGTTTGGCGCGTCAAAGCGCCCTTTGCTGCTTAATGAACAGATGTCCCAGTGGGCCGAACTTCATAGGATGTCCGGCGCTGCCATGAAGGATGTCGTAGTCCGGTTGTGGCCAATCGAGCCTGTTCTGAACAGCTATTTTGGTTTAGTGCAAAGGCTTGTTGATGCAGTGCCGCGTATCGATGCTGTGAAGCGGCCTGCGTGCATTGGGGGTGCACGGATGGCCTTTGCCCGAGTCAAGACGTTCTGGGGGAAGATGAAGGCCATCGATGTTGCGACGAAGGGTCCACCCAAAGGCAAGGACCGTCCAGAATCGGAGCATTTTTTGAAGACGTCCTAGAGGCCGCCCGCCTTGTAGAGGGTCAGTGTTCAAAAGACATAATGTTCGAGTGAAGTGTATGAAAATTGTAAAAACAATTTTATAGTTTAATCTATTTATGTTTTGCTTGAAAGCTTGAATTCCTCCTATGTGGCCGTTTTGATATAATCTGAAAGTTTTCGAGTCGTCGGCTTCAGCCTCCTCGTAGGAAGTACGGGGGTGTTCGGAAAAGCATTTAATCACTCTTTATCCAACGTCTTGGTCCATGAAGGAGGTGATAATGTGGCGAACCAGGCAATCGGGCTATGGGAACACTTTCACTTAGCCATAGGAGTTTTATGGCGAGGCTATGACATAGCCCCTGGTATGTATGTGGCGTATGGTACCTTACATATTTGACCTAAAAAAGATCCCTCGTGTGACACAGAGAATCTCTAAAGATTCTAGTAAGTCGTCAAGTGGTTGAGCAGCTCACGCTGCATCATGACAGTCAGTTTTCGGCTTTTTCTACTGAGGTGCTCATCCGGTTTAGACTAGGGCACAATCGCAGTAGTTCTCCCTTTACTACCCTAGCCAATAGAGCGGAACGTAGGGTAGCAAGCACAAGAGCCAGGCAACCCAACTATTGACCCAAGACAATGATTCGGAGTTGATGCATATAAGGCCAAGCTTGCGATGCCGAAGTGTGCTATAGAGTTGTTCGGACTTTTACTGGCAACTCATTTGTTCCCACACCGAGCCCCTGGCAAGTTAAGCCAAGGTATTTTTGTGAAATAACCGTAGGAGCCATATTTGTCAGGAAAACCATACGGATGACTATCTCGGATATAGTTTACTGGTAACTGAGTGATATATCGATGATTACTTATGATATATGTATATAAAAGCCATCCCCCCGACTATTTGACATGCTTGGGGTTGGAGGCGGAGGAACAGGCATAGTACAGGCTCGAAACATAGAGAGTGCAGTCTACAAAAAGTTATTTTGGACCTCCTATCGCACGTCTGCGCCGCCAGTCCTCGGTGGGGGGAGTCCTTGATGGACATAGCCCCTTAGGTGAGCATACGGATCTGGACTCCGATAGAGCCGGTTTCCGATTTTTGTCCTGTTCGTCACCTATTTTTAAAGGATATCAAAAGAGGAAATAAAAACAAAAGTAAATAGCTATACATAGAAAAAGGTTACTGGAGTGCTCGCTGGTTTGTCCGTATGGTGCTTCCGCCGATGCCCATGGTATCTTGAGTGCGTAATGATGTGCGCGTGGTACAAACTTTGTAGGTGTACAGAGTGGGCGGCGAAAGTCGGGTTGCTATTGCCGTTCTAGGGGTAGTCGATCCTCGGGTGGAGACTACTTCAGACACCCAGTTTGTCGTTGGTGAACCTTTCCGTCATCCCCGTCGCTTGGCGGCTTCCTTCCCCTATGTTCGGCGTTGAGCTTGCCGGCCCGCTTGAAGACCCAGCAATTTCTGTTGGTGTGATTGGCTGGTTTATCGGGGTGGCCATGAATCTGGCAGGGTCGATCCAAAATCCTGTCCAAGTTGGATGGTTCATCTCGGTTCGCCCTGGATGTCTTCTTCCGCTGACCGGACTTGGGGTTGCTGAATCCGGCATTGACCGCTGTGTTGCCTGATCTTTCATTGTCAGTGTGACTGTTGTTTTTGCTTCCCCGTGGCTTGCCGTTGGCGTTTTGGATTAAGGAGGTGCCCTGGTTGCTGGCGCTATTGCCTCTACGAGTGAGCTAGCTATCTTCTCCCGCGCAAAAGCGAGTCATCAGAGTAGTGAGAGCTGTCATGGATTTAGGTCCTTCTTGGCCGAGGTAGCGTGCAAGCCACTCGTCCAGGACGCTATGTCTAAAAGCCGCGAGGGCTTTCGTTTCCGGGCAGTCGACGATTTGTTTCTTTTTAGCTAAGAACCGGGTCCAGAGCTCCCTGGCTGATTCGCTGGGCTGTTGGACGATGTGATTTAGGTCATCGGCATCCGGCGGCCGGACATGTGTTCCTTGGAAGTTATCGAGGAAAGCCTCTTCCAAATCCTTCCAGCTGCCTATGGAATTTTCAGGCAAACTGTTTAACCAGTACCGAGATGGTCCTTTTAGTTTTAGTGGTAGGCATTTGATGGCGTGGAGGTCGTCTCCACGGGCCATATGGATGTGGAGGATGAAATCTTCTATCCATACTACAGGATCGGTTGTCCCGCCGTATGATTCAATATTGACGGGTTCGAATCCTCTCATCAGTGAAGCAAAACGGGTGTGCGACGCCTCTATGTTGGGCCACACTGTGGCGTATTTCTGAAGGAGTCCCATTGCGCTTTTCGGCCTGGTCGCGGCGAGGTGTGGCATGTCCTAATAGGTACCCATCGTCGCATGTCGAAGCATTTTTTGGTGATCCGTAGATCGGTCTTGCGCTTCCTGCTCTATTGTCCCAGTCCCTCTGCAGGTTGACTGGATAATCCTGGCCTGCGTTGTTCCTGCCTTTATGGCGAGGTGTGGCGGTCTGGTGTTCGGCTTGGGTGCCTTTGTATCCGAACAGAGTTGCTGGCGACCTGCCGTGTTGTGTGACGATGGTATGGGCCTTGACGCCCTGTCATCGGACTGGTAGAGCAATTTGTGCTTTGGGTAGCTTTTGGCTGGGCCACTGAGGCCGTATTCTTCGGCGACTAGGACTTCAGTCCATCTGTCATTGAGTAGGTCTTGGTCAGCTTGAAGCTGCTGCTGTTTCTTTTTCAGGCTCCTTGCCATAGCTATCAGCCTGTGCTTAAAGCGCTCCTGTTCGAGGGGCTCTTCGGGTACGATGAAGTCTTCGTCGCCGAGGCTTTCCTCATCTTTGGAGATCGGAAGGTAGTTGTCGTCTTCCGATCCGTCGCTGTGCAGGGCCTATTCGTCGGGGCTGACTTGCTTGTTTTCCTGTTCCTCCTGCTCGAATATTGCTCTCATAGGGTCTTCATTGCTTTCGGTGCCGTCCAAAGTACTGTTTTCTTCGGTGCCATTGTTGCTGCGGTGCGGCTTGGGGCGCCGGGGCTTAGACTGTGACTCAAAAGTTTTAACTAGGTCTCCCTTGTCTCTGCCGCGAGGCTTTTTGAGTGTATCAATCATTGATACGTCTCCATCATATCTACTTTTCCAAAAACTTTTGCCCTTGTTTTGCACTCTAACTTGCATGATTTGAATGGAACTACCCCAGACCGATGCTGTTTTTGGCAGAATTGCCATGGTGTTATTTATGTGCAGAAACAAAAGTTCTCGTAATGACTTGAGACTTTACGAAGACTATTTTTGGAAATAATAAAAAATACTGGCAAAAGATCAAGACCAGGGGGCCCACACCCTAGCCACGAGGGTGGGGGGTGCGCCTGCCCCCCTGGGCGCGTCCCCTACCTCGTGGGCCCCCGGAGCTCCTCCGACCTCAACTCCAACTCTATATATTCACTTTCGGGGAGGAAAAAATAGAGGAGATGGATTCATCGCGTTCTACGATACGGAGCCGCCGCCAAGCCCTAAACTCTCTCGGGAGGGCTGATCTGGAGTCCGTTCAGGGCTCCGGAGAGGGGAATCCGTCGCCATCGTCATCATCAACCATCCTCCATCACCAATTTCATGATGCTCACCGCCGTGCGTGAGTAACTCCATCGTAGGCTTGCTGGACAGTGATGGGTTGGATGAGATTTATCATGTAATCGAGTTAGTTTTGTTAGGGTTTGACCCCTAGTATCCACTATGTTCTGAGATTGATGTTGCTATAACTTTGCTATGCTTAATGCCCGTCACTAGGGCCCGAGTGCCATGATTTCAGATCTGAACCTATTATGCTTTCATCAATATATGACAGTTCTTGATCCTATCTTGCAAGTCTATAGTCACCTACTATGTGTTATGATCCGGCAACCCCGAAGTGACAATAATCGGGACCACTTCCGGTGATGATCGTAGTTTGAGGAGTTCATTTATTCACTATGTGTTAATGCTTTGCTCCGGTACTCTATTAAAAGGAGGCCTCAATATCCCTTAGTTTCCGCTAGGACCCCGCTGCCACGGGAGGGTAGGACAAAAGATGTCATGCAAGTTCTTTTCCATAAGCACGTATGACTATATTCGGAATACATGCCTACATTACATTGATGAATTGGAGCTAGTTCTGTGTCACCCTAGGTTATGACTGTTACATGATGAACCACATCCGGCATAATTCTCCATCACTGATCCATTGCCTACGAGATTTCCATATATTGTTCTTCGCTTATTTACTTTTCTGTTGCTATTGTTATCATCACTACAAAATACCAAAAATATTACTTTTGCTACCATTACCACTACTATCATATTACTTTGCCACTAAACACTTTGATGCAGATATTAAGTTTCCAGTTGTGGTTGAATTGACAACTCAGCTGCTAATACTTGAGAATATTCTTTGTCTCCCCTTGTGTCGAATCAATAAATTTGGGTTGAATACTCTACCCTCGAAAACTGTTCCGATCCCCTATACTTGTGGGTGATCAAGACTATTTTCTGGCGCAGTTGCCGGGGAGCATAGCTCTATTCTTTGAGTCACTTGGGATTTATATCTGCTTATCATTATGAAGAACTTGAAAGATCCAAGAACCAAGATTTATCCCTCAAGTACGAGGGGAGGTAAGGAACTGCCATCTAGCTCTGCACTTGATTCACATTCTGTTTTGAGTAAGATTGCGACACCTAAACCTACTTCTGCTATTGATTCTAATATGTCGCATATTATTGATGATGCCACTTCTGCTATGCATGATACTTATGATGAAACTACTTCTACGCCTGATACTACCGTGCCACTTGGTGAATTTCTTGATGAACAACTTGCTAGGGCTAAAGAGAATGAAATTATTGAAACTGATAATACTGATGAAAGTGATTACGAACGCTCTCCTAATAAATATGAATTACCTTTTGTGCCTGAGGGCTATGTTATGGATGAAGAAACTAAAAGAGACTTTCTTGCTTGCAATGATAGAAGTGATCTTAAGAAATTATTAGCCAAGCTTAAACAAAAAACTCTGAATGCTAGAATGAAATATGATCCTGCTTATGCTACTTCACCTATCTTTGTTACTGATAAGGATTATGAATTCTCTATTGATCCTGAGATAATTACTTTGGTTGAATCTGATCCTTTCTATGGCTATGAATCTGAAACTGTTGTGGAACATCTTACTAAATTAAATGATATAGCCACCCTGTTCACTAATGATGAGAGAACTCGCTACTTTTATATTCTTAAAATATTTCCGTTCTCATTAAAGGGTGATGCTAAGATATGGTTTAATTCTCTTGATCCTGGTTGTGTGCGTAGTCCCAAGGATATGATTTATTACTTCTCTGTTATATATTTCCCTGCTCATAAGAAACAAGCTGCCTTAAGGGATATATATAATTTTGTGCAAATTGTAGAAGAGAGTCCTCCACAAGCTTGGGGGAGGCTTCTCCAATTACTTAATGCTTTGCCTGATCATCCTCTTAAGAAAAATGAAATACTTGATATCTTTTATAATGGACTAACCGATGCTTCCAGAGATTACCTGGATTGTTGTGCTGGTTTTGTTTTCAGGGAAAGAACACCGGATGAAGCTGAAATTTTATTGAATAATATGTTGACAAATGAAAATAATTGGACACTTCCTGATCCAGCTCCTGAGCCTATTCCTAAACCAACTCCGAAGAAGAGAGGTGCTCTATTTCTCAGTCCTGAAGATATGCAAGAGGCAAAGAAATCCATGAAAGAAAAGGGTATTAAAGGTGAAGATGTTAAAATTTTACCTTCTATTAAAGAAATACATGGTCTTAATTTACCGCATGTCGAAGAAATGCATAATTTCAATCCATCTCCTATTGAGGAAACTGATAACCCACAAGTATATGGGATCGCAATAGTTTTCGAGGGTAGAGTATTCAACCCAAATTTTATTGATTCGACACAAGGGGAGCCAAAGAATATTCTCAAGTATTAGCAGCTGAGTTGTCAATTCAACCACACCTGGAAACTTCGTATCTGCAGCAAAGTATTTAGTAGCAAAGTAATAAGATAGTACTGGTAACGTTAGCAAAAGGTAATGGTAGCAAAAGTAATGTTTTTGGTATTTTTTAAGTAATGATAGCAATAGCAACGGAAAAGTAAATAAGCGAAGAACAATATATGGAAAGCTCGTAGGCAATGGATCAGTGATGGAGAATTTTGTCGGATGCGGTTCATCATGTAACAGTCATAACCTAGGGTGACACAGAACTAGCTCCAGTTCATCAATGTAATGTAGGCATATATTCCAAATATAGTCATACGTGCTTATGGAAAGGAACTTGCATGGCATCTTTTGTCCTACCCTCCCGTGGCAGCGGGGTCCTTACAGAAACTAAGGGATATTAAGGCCTCCTTTTAATAGAGTACCGGAACAAAGCATTAACACATAGTGAATACATGAACTCCTCAAACTATGGTCATCACCGGTAAGTATCCCGATTATTGTCACTTCGGGGTTAACGGATCATGACACATAATAGGTGACCATAGACTTGCAAGATAGGATCAAGAACTCTCATATATTGATGAAAACATAATAGATTCAGATCTGAAATCATGGCACTCAGGCCCTAGTGACAAGCATTAAGCATAGCAAAGTCCTAGCAACATCAATCTCAGAACATAGTGGATACTAGGGATCAACCCTAACAAAATTAACTCGATTACATGATAGATCCCATCCAACCCATCACCATCCAGCAAGCCTAGAATGGAATTACTCACGCACGGCGGTGAGCATCATGAAATTGGTGATGGAGGATGGTTGATGATGACGATGGCGACGGATTCCCCTCTCCAGAGCCCCAAACTGACTCCAAATCAGCCCCCAAGAGGTTTTAGGGCTTGGCGGCGGCTCCGTGTCGTAAAACACGATGAATTCTTCTCTCTGATTTTTCTCTCCCCGAAACACAATATATAGAGTTGGAGTTGGAGTCGGAGGAGCTCCAGGGGGCCCACGAGGTAGGGGGCGCGCCCTAGGGGGGGCAGGCATGCCCCCACCCTCGTGGACAGGTGGTGGCCCCCTGGCCTTCATCTTTTGCAGGTATTTTTTATATTTTCCAAAAAGTTGCTTCGTGAAGTTTCAGGTCATTCCGAGAACTTTTGTTTCTGCACATAAATAACACCATGGTAATTCTACTGAAAATAACATCAGTCTGGGTTAGTTCCATTCAAATCATGCAAGTTAGAGTCCAAAACAAGGGCAAAAGTGTTTGGAAAAGTAGATACAACGGAGATGTATCAACTCCCCCAAGCTTAAACCTTTGCTTGTCCTCAAGTAATTCAGTTGACAAACTGAAAGTGATAAAGAAAAACTTTTACAAACTCTGTTTGCTCTTGTTGTTGTAAATATGTAAAGCCAGCATTCAAGTTTTCAGAAAATATTATAACTAACCACATTCGCAATAACACTTAGGTCTCAAGTTTTACTCATATCAATGGCATAATCATCTAGCGAGCAATAATAATAAATCTCGGATGACAACACTTTCTTAAAACAACCATAATATGATATAACAAGATGGTATCTCGCTAGCCCTTTCTGAGACCGCAAAACATAAATGCAGAGCGCCTTCAAAGACCAAGGACTGACTAGACATTGTAATTCATGGTAAAAGAGATCCAGTCAAGTCATACTCAATGTAAACTAACAATAATGAATGCAAATGGCAGCAGTGCTCCCCAACTGGTGCTTTTTTAATATGAGGATGATGACTCAGCATAAAAGTAAATAGATAGGCCCTTCGCATCGAGAAGCAGGGATTTGTAGAGGTGCCAGAGCTCGGTTTTGAAATAGATTTGAATAATATTTTGAGCGGTATACTTTCATTGTCCACATAACAACCAAGAGATTGCAATATCTTCCATGGTACACACATTATAGGCGGTTCCCAAACAGAATGGTAAATTTTATACTCCCCCTTCCACCAACGAGCATCAATCCATGGCTTGCTCGAAACAACGAGTGCCTCCAACTAACAAGAGTCCCAGGGGAGTTTTGTTTGCAATTATTTTGATTTGATTTGCATAAAGCATGGGACTGGGCATCTCGGTGACCAGCCACTTTCTCGTGAGTGAGGAGCGGAGTCCACTCTTCTTGAGAATAACCCGCCTAACATGGAAGATACGGACAACCCTAGTTGATACATGAGCTATTCGAGCATACAAAACAGGATAATTATTTGAAGGTTTAGAGTTTGGCACATACAAATTTACTTGGAACGGCAGGTAGATACCGTATATAGTTAGGTATAATGGACTCATATGGAATAACTTTGGGGTTTATGGAGTTTGGATGCACAAGCAGTATTCCCGCTTAGTATAGGTGAAGGCTAGCAAAAGACTGGGGAGCGACCAGCTAGAGAGCGACAACAGTCATGAACATGCATTAAAATTAATCAACACCGAATGCAAGCATGAGTAGGATATAATCCACCATGAACATAAATATCGTGAAGGCTATGTTGATTTTGTTTCAACTACATGCGTGAACATGCGCCAAGTCAAGTCACTTAAATCATTCAGAGGAGGATGCCACCCTATCATACCACATCATAACCATTTTAATAGCATGTTGTCACGCAAGGTAAACCATTATAACTCATAGCTAATCAAGCATGGCACAAGAAACTATGATCTCTATTTGTCATTGCAAACATGTTTATTCATAATAGGCTGAACCAGGAACGATGAACTAATCATATTTACGAAAACAAAAGAGGTCGAGTTCATACCAGCTTTTCTCATCTCAGTCAGTCCATCATATATCGTCATAATTGCCTTTCACTTGCACGACCGAGCGATGTGAATAATAATAATAGTGCACGTGCATTGGACTAAGCTGGAATCTGAAAGCATTCAATAAACATGAGAAGACAAGGCAATATGGACTCTTCAGTCAGATCAACAATAATGTATATAAGAACCACTTCAACAATTTAATTATGGTCTTCTCCTATCAACCCCCAAAGAAAAGAAAAGAAATAAAACTATTTACACGGGAGAGCTCCCAACAAGTAAAAGAAGAACAAGAAATCTTTTTGGGTTTTCTTTTTAATTACTACTACAAGCATGGAAAGTAAACTAATTAAAAGCTACAACTAATTTTTTGGTTTTTCTTAAGGTTTATCAAACACACAAGAAGAAAGCATAAAAAGGAAATAAAGTAGCATGGATGATACAATGAAAAAGTATGAGCACCGACATCTAGCAATGAGTGTGTGAACATAAATGTAATGCCGGTGAGAAATATGTACCCCCCCAAGGTTAGGCTTTTGGCCTAAGTTGGTCTATGTCCACGGCTGGCCTGGCGGATATCCATAATAGTAGCTGGGGTCGTACTGAGATGCAGCGGCTATCGCCTCCTGAGCTGCAGCGTGGCGATGAGCGGCCTCCGCTCTCCTCTCGTACTCATCTGCCTCCTCTTTGGTAATAACATAACTTCCTTTCGCCTAATGATCAAAGAAGGCAGGAGCAGGGAGAGTAATATGGACAACACGGCTTCTGTCAAAGATTAGTAGATACTGGAGAGGCGATTCATTCCTCTCGACAAACTGGTGGTGAACCATAGCATTAAAGTCTAGGTAAGCAGGGGTAATTCAATATCATCTTCGCGTATTGCTATACCAAGAAAATTAGCTATGCGGGTTGCATAAATTCATCCAAAGAAATCTCCATTAAATCTATTAAGATGCAACCTACGTGCAATAATGGCTCCCAAATTATAAGATTTATCTCCTAACACAACACTCCTAAGAATATTGAGGTTAGGGACACACATGTGACATGCCTCATCTTTACCATTAATGCATCTACCTATGAAGAGAGCAAAATAATGTATAACAGGAAAGTGAATGCTCCCTATGGTAGCTTGTGTTATATCTCTAGATTCTCCCACAGTTATACTAGTAAGAAAATCTCTAAATTCAGATTTGCAAGGATCTTTGATACTACCCCATTGTGGAAGTTTGCAAGCAGTGGTAAAATCCTCTAAGTCCATAGTGTAGGAATTTTCATAAAGATCAAACAGGACAGTTGGAGAATTACATGAAGATGAAAATTCAAACCTCCTCACAAAGGAACTAGTGAGATTGTGATACTGGTTGCATTTCTCTTCCTCGAAGCTCACAAGATCAGCGTTACGCAAATATGCGTTAAATCCTTCCTTAATTCCCACTCGATCCATAAAGTTCTCAGAAGGCCATTCACAAGGATGCACTGGAGCGTCTCTTGGTGGCTCATCATCAGCATCACGCATTGCAAGCCTGGGTCCTTGCTTCCTTGAAGAACCACCCCGGAACATTTTCCTAAGCATATTTCTTCCTCTAAAAAATTCTGAAATTTTTTAGTAACTTCAAAATAAAAGTAAACCAAACTCAATAATATTGATAGAAACTACTCCTACAAGTGCCTAGGACCTATATCATGCATCAAAACTACTTTTGACCATATAAATTTGACATGCAAGCTCAAGAACATGGTCACCTAGGCAACAAAAATTTGCAATGAATAAAGCACTAGAACAAAAACTAATTGGACCAATGGAGGAGTCACATACCAAGGAACAATCTCCCCAAGCAGTTTTGTGAGAGGTGCTTTGAGCAAGGAGATCGAAAATGGCAGGAAAATGAGCTTGGACTCGGGTTTGAGCTGGATATTCGTGTTTGGGGGAGGAAGGAGTGTGTGGGTGAAAGGATAAGTGGAGGAGGGCCACCGTGGGCCCACAAGGTAGGGGGCGCGCCCTGGGGGGTAGGGCGCGCCCTCCACCCTCGTGGACAGGTGGTTGACCCCCCTGCTGTGTTCTCAGTGCCAAATATTTTCAAATATTCCAGAAAAAAATCATATTTAAGTTTCAGGGCATTTGGAGAACTATTATTTTCGGGGTATTTTTATATTGCACGGATAATCAGATAATAGACAGAAAAATATTATTTTTAATTTATTTAATATAAATAACAGAAAGTAAAAGGAAGGTACAGAAGGTTGTGGCTTCTAGTTTCATCCATCTCATGATCATCAAAAGGAACCCACTAACAAGGTTGATCAAGTCTTGTTAACGAACTCATTCCGAATAACATGGAACTAGAGAAATTTCGAATAACATTATGTTACCTCAACGGGGATATGCACATCCCCAATAATAAGAATATCATATTTCTTCTTGACAGTAGGAAGAGGAAATTCAAAACCTCCAAATATAATCGATGGAATTTTTCCAATAGAGTTGATACTATGAACTTGAGGTTGTTTCCTTGGAAAGTGTACCGTATGCTCATTACCATTAACATAAAAAGTGACATTGCCTTTAGTGCAATCAATAACAGCCCCTGCAGTATTCAAAAAGGGTCTTCCAAGAATTATAGACATACTATCGTCCTCGGGAATATCAAGAATAACAAAGTCCATTAAAATAGTAACGTTTGCAACTACAACAGGCACATCCTCACAAATACCGACAGGTATAGCAGTTGGTTTATCAGCCATTTGCAAAGATATTTCAGTAGGTGTCAACTTATTCAAATCAAGTCTACGATATAAAGAGAGAGACATAACACTAACACCAGCTCCAAGATCACATAAAGCAGTTTTAACATAGTTTCTTTTAATGGAGCATGGTATAGTTGGTACATCGGGATCTCCAAGTTTCTTTGGTATTCCACCCTTAAAAGTATAATTAGCAAGCATGGTGGAAATTTCAGCTTTTGGTATCTTTCTTTTATTTGCAACAATATCTTTCATATACTTAGCATAAGGATTCATTTTGAGCATATAAGTTAATCGCATACGCAAAAAGATAGGTCTGATCATTTCAGCAAAGCGCTCAAAATCCTCATCATCCTTTTTCTTGGATGGTTTGGGAGGAAAAGGCATAGGTTTCTGAACCCATGGTTCTGTTTCTTTACCGTGTTTCCTAGCAACAAAGTCTTTCTTATCATAATGTTGATTCTTTGATTGTGGGTTATCAAGATCAACAGCAGGTTCAATTTCTATATCATTATCATTACTAGGTTGAGCATCATCATGAACATTATTATTAACATTATCACTAGTTTCAGGTTCATTACCAGATTGTGCTTCAGCATCAGAAATATTAATATCATTTGGATTCTCAGGTGTTTCAATAACAAGTTCACTAGAAGCATGCAAAGTCCTATAATTTTTCTTTTTCTTCCTTTTAGAAGGACTAGGTGCATCTATGTTATTTCTCTGAGAATCTTGCTCAATTCTCTTAGGGTGGCCTTCAGGATACAAAGGTTCCTGAGTCATTTTACCACCTCTAGTCATAACTCTAACATCATTATCATTATTCTTACTATTCAATTCATTGAGCAAATCATTTTGAGCTTTAAGTACTTGTTCTACTTGAGTGGTAACCATAGAATCATGTTTACTAATAAGTTTAAGTTCACCTTTGACATTAGCCATATAATCACCCAAGTGTTCAAGCATATTTGAATTGTATTTCAATTGTCTACCAAAATAAGCATTAAAGTTTTCTTGTTTAACAATGAAATTGTCAAACTCATCTAAGCATTGTCTAGCAGACTTATAACGAGGGATATCACCTTCATCAAATCTATAGAGAGAATTTACCTTTACTACATGTGTCGGGTTATCAAGACCACGAGTTTCTTCAATAGGAAATGTATTAAGATCATATGTTTCTTTAACAGGCGGTAAATTAAGACCATGTATTTCTTCAATAGGAGGTAAATTCTTAACATCTTCAACTTTAATACCTTTTTCTTTCATAGATTTCTTTGCCTCTTGCATATCTTCAGGACTGAGAAATAGAATACCCCTCTTCTTCGGAGTTGGTTTAGGAATAGGCTCATGAATTGGCTCCAGAGGTGTCCAATTATTTTCATTTGTCAACATATTATTCAATAGAATTTCAGCTTCATCCGGTGTTCTTTCCCTGAAAACAGAACTAACACAACTATCCAGGTAATCTCTGGAGGCATTGGTTAGACCATTATAAAAGATATCAAGTATTTCATTTTTATTAAGAGGATGATCAGGCAAAGCATTAAGTAATTGGAGAAGCCTCCCCCAAGCTTGTGGGAGACTCTCTTCTTCAACTTGCAAAAAACTATATATATCCCTTAAAGCAGCTTGTTTCTCATGAGCAGGGAAATATTTAGCAGAGAAGTAATAAATCATATCCTGGGGACTACGCACACAACCAAGATCAAGAGAATTAAACCATATCTTAGCATCACCCTTTAATGAGAACGGTAATATTTTAAGGATATAAAAGTAGCGAGTTCTCTCATCATTAGTGAACAGGGTAGCTATATCATTTAATTTAGTAAGATGTGCCACAACAGTTTCAGATTCATAGCCATGAAAAGGATCAGATTCAACCAAAGTAATTATATTAGGATCAACAGAGAATTCATAATCCTTATCGGTAACACAGATAGGTGAAGTAGCAAAAGTAGGGTCAGGTTTCATCCTAGCATTTAGAGATTGCCTATTCCATTTAGCTAATAACCACTTAAGTTTGTATCTATCTTTGCAGGCTAAAATAGCTAAAGAAGCTTCTTTATCAAAAACATAACCCTCAGGAATAACAGGCGAGTCTTCATCATCAATTTCATCAGTATTATCAGATTGAATATTTTCAATTTCTCTAGCCCTAGCAAGTTGTTCGTCAAGAAAATCACCAAGTGGCATAGTAGTATCAAACATAGAAGTAGTTTCATCATAAGTATCACGTATAGCAGAAGTAGCATCATCAATAACATGCGACATATCAGAATGAATAGCAGAAGCAGGTTTAGGTGTCGCAAACTTACTCAAAACAGAAGGTGAATCAAGTGCAGAGCTAGATGGCATTTCCTTACCTCCCCTCGTAGTTGAGGGATAAATCTTAGTTCTTGGATCTTTCAAGTTCTTCATAATGATAAGTAGATATACATCCCAAGTGACTCAAAGAATAGAGCTATGCTCCCCGGCAACGGCGCTAGAAAATAGACTTGATAACCCACAAGTATAGGGGATCGCAACAGTTTTCGAGGGTAGAGTATTCAACCCAAATTTACTGATTCGACACAAGGGGAGCCAAAGAATATTCTCAAGTATTAGCAGCTGAGTTGTCAATTTAACCACACCTGGAAACTTAGTATCTGCAGCAAAGTATTTAGTAGCAAAGCAATATGATAGTAGTGGTAACGGTAGCAAAAGTAATGTTTTTGGTATTTTGTAGTAATGATAGCAATAGCAACGGAAAAGTAAATAGGCGAAGAACAATATATGGAAAGCTCGTAGGCAATGGATTAGTGATGGAGAATTATGCCGGATGCGGTTCATCATGTAACAGTCATAACCTAGGGTGACACAGAACTAGCTCCAGTTCATCAATGTAATGTAGGCATGTATTCTGAATATAGTCATATGTGCTTATGGAAAAGAACTTGCATGACATCTTTTGTCCTACCCTCCCGTGGCAGCGGGGTCCTTACAGAAACTAAGGGATATTAAGGCCTCCTTTTAATAGAGTACCGGAACAAAGCATTAACACATAGTGAATACATGAACTCCTCAAACTATGGTCATCACCAGTAAGTATCCCGATTATTGTCACTTCGGGGTTAACGGATCATAACACATAATAGGTGACTATAGACTTGCAAGATAGGATCAAGAACTCCCATATATTGATGAAAACATAATAGGTTCAGATCTGAAATCATGGCACTCGGGCCCTAGTGACAAGCATTAAGCATAGCAAAGTCATAGCAACATCAATCTCAGAACATAGTGGATACTAGGGATCAAACCCTAACAAAACTAACTCGATTACATGATAGATCCCATCCAACCCATCACCGTCCAGCAAGCTGTCACACCCTTATTTTCAGGCCACTACACTTAAGCTAACAATCATGATAAAATGTGGTTTGACAAGAACTTTTGAGTGTTTTGGACCTTGCCTTGATTGGATTTTGTTTGTTGTTTGCATGTGCTCTAAAAATCAAATAAATCCTCCAACTCTTATACTCCTTCTCATTGATCCAAAACCTTGCCCAATGATCATGCCATGTGTGTAGGAAATAAAACCAATTTCTTGCAAAAATATTTTGGCCAAAAAGAATTTTATAAATTAGGTTTTCCAAAAACCTCTGAATTGAGACTTGAACTATAAGTACTTAATTAAGGGTGTCAAAAATCTTTCAAAAAGTGTATTTGAAACCTATTAGGTATAAGGCTCCCATAAACCACAAAAATACAATTTTAAAAGTTATTTTCACATTTTATTTAAAGGCTTTTTCTTAAGGCCAGAAATGGTCTTTAATAGGTTAAAATTATTTTAATGTTTCATAAATATTTGAGAAAATTTAGGGAAGCTCAGTGAATATATATTGTCCATATATAAGATTTTAAACACATGGTCATGTTGAAAATAGTGGGAAAAACCCTCCAAAACCATTTCTGTCCATTTCAAGTATTTGAAAATTTTCTACAAGAAATATTTTCCAATAAATCCAGGAAAATTCTAGCAAGTCACATATGCATAATATGATGACCTTGAAATGTTTCAGCTCAATCCAAACTGTTTTGGTTCACCAAAGTGCCCAAAAACCTTCTGTGTCCAGATTCAAGTTTGAACAACTTTACATTGCCAAATTATTCCAAATGCCCCCAAACTTTGTGGTAATGCTAAAAAGCCCAAATTATGACACTACACCAAGTGGTGCATCAAGGGGAATGGTTTTGCATGACTAGATCTTGGTAAATGCATTTTTGTTGATTTCTAGGGTTTACAAAAGTTGCATTGGCAACTTTGCCCAAATGAGCTCAAAATTGGTGGAAAGCCCTAATTGTATGTACAATTTTACCCTGTGGAGTGTCATGACAAATGGAGTTCATTTGCTTACCCGAACAAGCATCAAACACCTTCTGCCACATTACCAAAATTCCATTTTTGACCTCTTCCACTAATCTCCATGGCCTCAACTTTTTACCACAGCTACTACTGATCCTCTTCTACCTCCAGTAACTTTCCCCTGGCCATTGCTCAATGATTGAGGGGTGAAACACCCCCATTTACCTCCCTGGACAGTAGCTTCTCTCTCTCCCTCAACCTCCCTCCTCACTCCAGTGGCCACCCAGGGCATCCAAAGCCCCTCCCCCTTTCTTTACTACACCCTAGAGCTACCAGACCTATTTGGCCGCGCCCACCTTGCATAGAAAATGGCCATGCCGGCCATTTGGGCGCTCTAGAGCGTGCTACAGTGAGCTCCCGCACTGTAGTCGCCCCCCTGCCAACCGCCTCCAGCCACCTCGGGCCTCCCCAGCGTGTCTCACGAGTCTGCCTTGGCGTTTGGGACACTGCTATAAATCCTCCGAGTACTGTGTGGTGTCAGCATTACTGATCCAAGGATGACACCGGAGCACAGAGATCAGAATGTTTGAGGTCTGGTCGCTACAGAGATGGTATCAGAGCACACGCTGACTGTAGGACACGACCACTAAGCACAAGACCTAGATCACTATTCACTCTCTTCTCTTCTGACCTCTCATCTTTTCTACTCTTTAGGATGGCGGATGCAAGGAACAAGTTCACACAACCGGATGAAGATACACCCTTTGGACGACACTTGAAGGAAGTCACTAGATACCTGAACATAGGAGTACCAAGCTTCACGGGAACCTACAACGCCACTTTACCTGAAGAAGAGCGCTGGATGATTCAAGTTCAAGTTCCAGGAAGGACGTTCATGCCAGTCACTGAGCCCATAGAGTTTTCTTTTGATGCACCAACTTGGAGTCTAGGAAAGAGCATGGCAGCTCACATCGCCATGGGACGCATTGGAGAAGTCTACTGCAAGGATCTCAAGGATACTATCTACCAGATTTGTGGGCGCCGAGATGAACACTGGGAGATGATCAGCACCAGGAAGGATAGATCAATTGCAGCTTTTATCCAGGAGCTAAACCAGCACATTCGATGACAGGAGAACCAGATGTGCGCCGACATGATAGATCTGAAGAAGGCTAAGACTAGAATCAAGGAATTGGAGAAAGAACTCAAGGCTACACGTGAAGATTATGAAGAAGAAATTGAAGTATTGGTGGAAAAGAATGACGACCTGATCAAGAAGATTGGAATATTTATGGGAGACCCTACGCCAGTAGACGAAGACGAAGAACCCCAGGATGTTAGCCCGGAAGACTACATCATCATCGACGACACCGACTCAGAAGCAGATAAAAGCGATGATGACTATGTTGATGAAGCTGGAGCAGATATTATGGAGTCAATGACCGAAGAATATTTCTAGTAGACCACCTCATTAGTAGTAGTAGTCCACCATGTAAATATAGTGGTTCGAGCACTTTTGTGATAGATAGATCGATTGTATGCCCTTGTTTGATTGATTGAAGTGAATTGTTTGATTTTGCCTCATGTGCATATGGGTAGTGTTTTCTCTTTAGACCCCCTCTATTCTTACATCTCATCTTTTCTAAACCCCTCAGATGCCTCCGAGACGTGACCCCGGATTTGCCTTTCCACCGGAGCTCACCCATTTGATCCAGCAGCAGAACACATTGATGCAGTTGCTAGTCCAGAATCAGAATCAGGGGAACAACAACAACAACCCACCACCACCACCACCTATTGACCACTTAGCCCGTTTTCTTAGGCTGAATCCACCGGTGTTTTCCAGTAGCACCGAGCCGATAGTAGCGGACGATTGGCTCCGCAAGACAGCTAGGGAGTTGACCACAGCAGGATGCACAGATGCGGAGAAGGTGAAGTTTGCCACACATCAGTTAGAAGGACCCACGACATAATGGTGGGAGAATTTCACAACCACCTTCCCAGTAGACACTGTCACATGGGACCAGTTTCAGCAGGCTTTTCGTACTGCACATGTTTCAGCAGGAGCCATGGCCATAAAGAAGCGTGAGTTTCGCAACTTGCGCCAAGGAGGAAGGACAGTTGGCCAGTATGTGGAGGAATTTAGTAAGCTAGCACGTTATGCCCCAGATGACGTTGCTACGAATGCAGCTAAGCAGGAGAAGTTTCTGGAAGGACTGAATGATGAGTTGAGCATGCAGTTGATGGTAGCAACCTTCAACAACTACCAGGAGTTGGTAGATCGTGCTCTTATGATTGAAGGGAAGCAGCAGCAAATTGAGAATCGCAAGAGGAAGTATGGACAAGGAAAGTACAATTTAGGAGCTCAGCAGAAGCCACGTTTTACCCCTAGACCGGGAGGACATTTTCAGCATACCCATGGAGGAGGTAGCTCGCACAATCACAATGGCACCAAGAATGGTAATGGCATTGGAGGAAGCAACGGCCAGAATTGCACCAATCCATCAACCCCAGCCAAGAAGGACTTAAGCCAAGTCACTTGTTTCAAGTGTTCGAAGACAGGACATTATGCAAATGAATGTCCTGAATTGCAAAATGGAAATAGCAATGGAAGTTCTGAGAAGAAGCCGAACCCTTTCAACAGGGGACAGGTGAACCACGTTAGCGTGGAGGAGGTTGAAGCTCAGCCCGATGCAGTAATAGGTAAGTTTTTGGTTAAGTCATTTGCTGCACTCGTTCTTTTTGATACTGGCGCATCGCATTCATACATCTCAAGGGGATTTGTGGATAAGTATAACCTATCAACCCAAGCCCTTAGGTCACCCATGTTAGTAACCTCGCCCGGAGCAGAGTGGCTAGTCTATGGTGTGATCGGTTACCATTAAGGATTGGTAACTATGTTTTTCCCTCAGACCTAATAGTATTGGAGTCTCAAGGATTGGATGTGATATTAGGCACGGATTGGTTATCAAAGCATGAAGGGAACATTGAATGTGCTAGTAAGTCAATTTTGCTTACCACACCAGAAGGGAGAAGGATCAAGTATGTATCCCGGCATGTGCCAAAGAGGACTCAAGTAAATTGCTTAACAGGAGTTGTGCAGGAGGAAGTACCAGTGGTAAGGGAATTCCCTGATGTATTTCTAGAGGAGTTGCCAGGCATGCCGCCGGATAGAGATATTGAGTTTTTGATTGAGCTATTGCCAGGCACAGGGCCAATATCAAAGAGACCATACAGGATGCCTACAAAAGATTTGGTGGAAATTAAGAAGCAGATTAAGGAGTTACTGGATAAGGGATATATTCGCCGAAGTTCTATGCCTTGGGGATCGCCAGTACTACTAGTGGAGAAGAAGGATGGATCGTTAAGGATGGTTGTTGATTATCGAGGATTGAATGAAGTAATGATCAAGAACAAGTACCCACTACCAATGATCAACGATCTGTTTGATCGGTTGCAAGGAGCTAAGGTATTTTCCAAGATCGATCTGCGATCAGGATACCACCAGTTGAAGATTCGAGAACAGGATATTCCGAAGACAGCTTTTACTACTAGGTATGGGTTGTACGAGTATACTGTTATGTCATTTGGTCTGACTAACGCACCTGCCCATTTTATGAACATGATGAACAAAGTGTTTATGGAGTTCTTGGATAAGTTCGTCATAGTGTTCATTGATGATATCCTAGTTTACTCGAAGAATTAAGAGGAACATAAGGAGCATTTGCGTTTGGTACTTGGAAAGCTCAGAGAACATCAATTATATGCCAAGTTCAGCAAATGTGAGTTTTGGTTGAAGGAAGTAGGATTCCTCGGACACGTTATATCTGGAGAAGGTATAGCAGTAGATCCCGCTAAAGTTGAAACTGTGACCAAGTGGGAAGCCCCAACAACAGTTGGAGAGATCCGGAGTTTTCTTGGACTCGCAGGATACTACCGGAGATTTATTGAGAATTTCTCAAAGATTGCGAAGCCTATGACTGAGTTGTTGAAGAAAGATACCAAGTTCAGATGGACAGAGGAATGTGAGGCTAGTTTCCAGGAGTTGAAGAAACGCTTAGTTACCTCACCAGTATTGATCTTGCCAGACCAGACCAAGGATTATGAGGTGTATTGCCACGCTTCACGTAGAGGACTTGGAGCAGTGCTTATGTAGGAAGGGAGAGTTGTTTCATATGCCTCAAGACAACTCAAACCTCATGAGTTGAATTATGCCACGCATGATTTGGAGTTAGCAGCCGTAGTGCATGCATTGAGAACATGGAGACATTTTCTGATTGGAAATCATTGTGAGGTGTACACGGATCATAAGAGTTTGAAGTACATTTTCACACAGAAGGAGTTGAATCTCAGACAAAGGATATGGTTGGAGCTTATCAAGGATTATGATATGAAATTGCATTATCATCCCGGAAAGGCTAATGTAGTAGCTGACGCATTAAGCCATAAGAGCCATGTCAATACATTAATGACGGGAGAAATACCCAAGGAGTTAGCATAAAATCTTCGTGAACTATGTTTGGAAATAGTTCTGAGAGGCTATGTAGCAGCATTGGAGATTCAGTGAACTTTGATGGATAGAATCAGAGAAGCTCAGAAAGCTGACAAAGAGATTGCCGCTATAAAGGATAAACTGAGCAAAGGAAAAGCTAAAGGATTTCGTGAGGATGAGCATGACACCCTATGGTTTGAAGACCGTGTTTACGTGCCCAATGACCCGGAGATCAGGAAGTTGATACTGCAAGAGGCACACGACTCACCATATTCGATTCACCCAGGAAATACCAAGATGTATTTGGATTTGAGGGATATTTTCTGGTGGACCAGAATGAAGAAGGATATTGCGGAGTATGTAGCAGTTTGTGATGTATGTCAGAGAGTAAAGGTAGAGCATCAGAAGCCAGCAGGATTGTTACAACCATTGCCGATACCCGAATGGAAGTGGGATAAGTTAGGCATGGATTTTATCACGGGATTGCCCAGGACTCGTTCAGGCTATGACTCAATTTGGGTTGTAGTCGATCGATTGACGAAAGTAGCTCATTTCATCCCAGTAAAGATCACTTATACCAGTGCTAAGTTGGCAAAGATATACATGACCAGGATCATATGTCTGCATGGAGTTCCAAGGAGTATCGTATCAGATAGAGGAACCCAGTTTACCTCAAAGTTCTGGAAGCAGTTGCACGAAACTTTGGGTACCAGGCTAGAATTCAGTACAACTTTTCATCCACAGACAGATGGACAGACCGAGAGAGTCAATCAGATTTTGGAGGATATGCTGAGAGCTTGTGCGCTAGATTACGGATCTAGTTGCGACTATAATTTGCCATATGCAGAGTTCTCTTACAATAACAGTTACCAAACCAGTTTAAAGATGGCCCCTTTCAAAGCTTTGTATGGAAGGAGGTGCAGGACACTGTTTTCATGGGACGAAGTTGGAGACCGCCAGTTGTTTGGACCTGACTTGATTAAGAAGTCTGAACAGAAGGTGAAGTTGATTCGTGATAGGCTCAAGGTAGCTTAGTCCAGACAGAAGAGTTATGCAGATTCTAAACGGAAGGAGACTGTTTACGAAGTTGGAGATAGAGCTTATCTTCGAGTATCACCACTTTGGGGAACAAAGCGTTTTGGAGTTAAAGGGAAGTTAGCACCATGATTTGTAGGATCATATCGAGTTTTGGAGCGTATGGGAGAAGTGGCCTACAAGTTGGAATTGCCTGAAGGATTGTCAGGAGTTCATGATGTGTTCCACGTTTCTCAGTTAAAGAAATGTCACGCGGAGATGGCTGACATACCGTTGAGAGACACAGTGCCCTTGGAAACTATTCAGTTGGATAACGATTGACCTACGAGGAGAAGCCAATTAAGATCCTCGAGTTTGCCAGCCAAGTTACTCGCAGCAAGGTTATCAAGTTTTGCAAAGTTCAGTGGAGCCACCACACGGAGGATGAAGCCACCTGGGAGCGAGAGGAAGATTTGCTCAAAGACCACCCTCACCTATTTTCTAGCCAACCCGAATCTCGAGGGCGAGATTCATCTTAAGGGGGGTAGGTTTGTAACATCCCAAAATTTCAATTTGGAATGTTATACACTAGATCATCATGCATATCATATTTTATTTTGCATTTTGGTTGATCCTAGAAATTCTACGCAACTCAATGACCCACGGAGAGAGTTGGGGATTTCGTTATTTTCATATTTGAGTTTTCTCAAATTTTGAGAATAGGATCATTTGATTTTATTTATTTTATCATCAATTATTTCTACTACAAAAATAAATGTTCACCTTGTGTGGCTTGATTTTGGAAGCCTGAGAAAATTTATTTCGGAATTTTTGGAGTCCGTTTAGTATTTATTTTTATTTTTCTTCCGAGCAGAATAATTAAAAAAACGAACCGACTTAATGGGCCGTGTCCGACCTGGACACCGACCGTGAGGCCTTTATAAGCCGAGGCCCGGCCCCGGGGGAAACCCTAAAGCCCCCAGCCCGCCGCCGCCGCCGCCGCCGCCGCCGCCGACGTCCGCCGCAGGATTTCGCCGCCGAGGTTCGTCGCGCCTCGTTTTCCGTGCCGAAAAAAATAGAAAAAAAATTCGGCGTTCGTCGTTTTTCTTTTTCTCGGATTAAATCCGCGATTTTTCTGATCGTGATTCCTGATCCGATTTTCATTTTAGTATAACTTTTCGCTCCTTTATCGGAATCAGGCGATTCAAGCACCTAGGGATTCGTCTCGAAACCCTCTATCCGTTTAACCAACTTAAACAAGATTTTGCTACTATAAAATTTGCCCTAGATCCAGATTACTAGAACGAAGTTGTTTTCTTTTGCCGTTTGACTTTCGTTGCTTCGTTCGATTTGATTCTTTTTGCCAACCGGAGTTCTTAAGTTGAACCTTCTGGTTAGATCTCTTATTTGAGTTTTACTTGGGCATTAGATGAGTACTTATTGTATGCTTGTTTGTTTGTCTGTGATAGAATACCCGGAGTGCGCCGCCTGTTACTTCGAATCGTTAGGTTTCACGGATCAGCAGCAAGGCAAGTAACACTTTGATCATACCTTTCCTACTACCCAGTTTTAGTGCATTAGATCAATCCTCACCCATTTCATGATTAGGATCTAATTAAATTGTGGGATGGGAAGTAGATGAGGTAGTACCTATTACCTGTTATTATCAAACCTTTGGGAGTTACTTCTACGTTTGCTTATTATGCCATGCTATGCTAGTAGACATGGATTGGGTGAGTGATATCCATGACAGATGTGAGATTGTTAAATTAATGGTTTATCTAATGTGGCAACTTAAGAACACATCTGGGTGGATTGAGGCACCTGGGTATTCCAGGACTTGCCTGTTTTCTTTTGGACCGCCACCCAGGCTCAAAGGGATCATGAGACTATTCATACTAGAAACTTCCGTGTGCAGCCACAAGCTATTATGGGCTCTAGCATAGTTGACTAAGTTGTGCGAACTCTTACAGTGGTAGACTAGCAGATGTAGGAGATGTAGGTGGTACGGTCTACCCGATCGTAAGGTGCTAGCGCTTCTGAAAGACTATGTCTCGGTCATCCGTCTTCTCAAACACCGTGTAGTGCGAGAAACCAAACGGAGGCGATCGAGTCTTGTGGGGAAAAGTGCGCAAACCTCTGCAGAGTGTAATAAACTAATCATGGTTAGCCGTGTCCCCGGTTATGGACATCTTGAGTATCTATTACTTGGATTATCATGTGAATCTCAACATGTTACCCTAAATTAATTTTGTGGGGTTATGTTTAATGATGATGCTTAATTGGGATTGAGAATGCTGTCAACCGTTCTCAATGTTTAGCAACCACCATGATAGTTAAATAAATTTATTCCTTTGAAGTAGGGAAAAATTGGCTTTACGCAAAACAGTAACCATAGAGCTTTCCACCAGCCAAATATGCATATAGTATAGCTGTTTCATTCCATTACTCTCTGTGTGTTACCTTGCCAGCATATTCCATGTGCTAACCCGTTTCGAGCTACAACGTTAATGTTGCAGACTTTTCAGACGATGATTAAGGAATTTTAGGTCGTGGTTCTATACTCAGTGATGCCGTTGGAGTTGATGGACTCACTTATCTTCCAAGCCTTCCGCTGTTATCGTTATTAGATGGCCTTAAGCCATACTTATTGTAATAAGTTCACTTTTGAGACACTCGATGTAATAAGTGTGTGATTGCTACTCTGCTATAAATCCTACGAGTACTGTGTGGTGTCAGCATTACTGATCCAGGGATGACACCGGAGCACAGAGATCAGACTGTTTGAGGTCTGGTCGCTACACGCCGTCGGCCTCCACTTTGCTCTGGCGAACCAGAGCCCCTCCCCCTCTCCTTCGACCTCTAGGAGAGCCTCTGCTAGGCTACGGAGCTTCCCCGCTCCTCTCTGCCTCGTCCTGTCCCTCGTGGTGCCAGTGCCGCCAATGCCTGATGGGGCCGTCCTCCACGACTGTCACTGGATGCGCTCCGGCCATCCCCTGCCGTCTCCGAGGGATCCCCCTGACGCGCCTCTCCCTGGCGACCCCTCCGGTGTCCGGAGCTTGGCCGGGGGTGGCCTGTGCCGCCGGGGACAAGCGCCGGCCGGCGCTCAACCGTGGCCTTGATCCCATCTGTCGCGGGCGCGGGAGGAAGGAGACGACCCTGCGGGTGGGCCCCGCGGGTCAGCGACTCAGCCGGCGGGCCCTGACGTTTAAGTGGAGGCGGGATCCCGTTTAACCGTCTCCACCGCAGAGAAGCGTACTACGCTAGTCCGCCTTTAGCGTGGCCCTCCTTAGTCGCGTGGCCGTGCAGCTGGGCCGGCCCAATGCGCTGCGGCGCTATGCTGCGCTCGGTGCGCGGTATAGGTATAACCCCCCCACTTCCTTTGTCTTTTTCTTTTCCAGAAATTTGTAAAATCTCCCAAATATTCATATTATCTCCAAATTTGGTGATTCAAATTTCTAGTGACTCCATAAATCATGATCTATCATATGGCTCAATTAGCACATTTTTTCAGAAACATTTCCTTCACAAATATTTATGACATCCCCTTTTTCCATTTCTGTGATAAACTTTAGAAAATCACAGAGAGCTCAAAATTGATCCAAATGCCATGATTCAAATTCCTAGATGCTTCTAAGTTCATAACTTAGTTTATGAACATTTTTCTCAATACTTTCTGTACCACACAAAATAATGAGCCATTTCTTCATATTTGTCAACTTTGCAAATTCATAGGAAAATCATTTGAACTCCAAATCCAGTGAAACCAACTCCTAGATACTTCTAAAATCATGGTTTGTTAAATGGGTGCCTTTACTCATTTTTCAAAAATATATTTCTGTCCACTTCTTGCAAATCCAAAAATCCCTTGATTCCATCATATTGAAATGTTCAGGAATATCCACTGACCCAATCCCAATGAAACCACTCTGGTTAGTTCTCATATAACCAGAGATGTCCTAGAAAAGTCAAATTAATATTTTTAGAGCGCTTTTATTTTCTGCCTTGTTGTGTTGCTTACTATGATTGTTTCTGACGTTAGTTGATGAAGTAGACGAGATACTCGGAGATGGACCAGAAGATTTGAAGAATCTGATGAACCAGGCAAGCAGCCCTTTGACCATGTCTATGAAACCCTTTTTATGCATGACATATAGCACCATATTGTTGTTGCAACGGAATCATGATGAGGTGGAACCACTTTGATGGTTTGCTTCTGTTACTTCCTCGTTGATACTTGCATTGTGCATGACCCTACCTCCTTATGAGGGTTATGCCGGTGGGAGTAGATAGGATGCTAAAGTAGTTGCTACGCAAAAAGGGACGGGAATATGCATGGTGATGGAGACAAAGTATTTTCAAAGGACTTTTTGAAAACCCTGTCGGGTGCCACTTATGCCCGAGGGAGATAATGAGATGGGTAACCGCTTGATGACGAAGTGGTGTACCTAGGCAAGTGTGTGTGTTGCTTTCAAAAATTGATTGGTTTAAGTTGCGACCATTATTCCAACCTTACATGCGCAACCACTCTACCCTTATATGGGAAAGGGCATTATTGATTACCTAGGCCGATACTAGCTTGGAGCCTGCATTACTAGTGACGGGGGAGAGTTGGTGCTCTCTCTCGGGACAGGGTCGTGCCAGGTAGGGCGGCCAAGAACATTCTTATGGGGCACCGGACACAGCGTTGGTACCCCGTGCCAGTGGTATGTGATGAATATGGGAGCGAGGCTCCACAATTTTAAGTTGTGAAATGTTGGGCATGGGGGTTACTACCAATCGAGTGGACTCCATGTTAGTGTCGTCTAGGGAAAGATAGTGATCGGGTGCTTACCCCGGGTACTTGAGGTACCGCGGGTCGTGGATGACACGGAAGTTCCCCGGATCTTGTGGGTAAAGTGTGCAACCTCTGTAGAGTGTAAAACTATTCGAATAGCCGTGTCCACGGTCAAGGACAGTTGGGTAACTGCTCTTGGGCTACGTCCACATGTTTACAAACCAGTGTATGTGTTTGGATAAGTGGGAAGAACTACTTGGGTCAAGTCAAAGGACTTGACATGATTGAGTTGGGTTGATGCCCACTCTATTTATGTTGATATCTGTAACCTGTCCTCATGGTTACTTGAATTCTCCTGATGCATGATTTACCAATTATTGAACATGTCATAACACAACAAAATTAGCTTTCTGCAAAAATTTACCTATGTCATGCATTGTTGTATCTTGAGCCAAAACATGGGTTGCTTGCGAGTACATTCAAAGTACTCATTGGCTTGCCACTGGTTATTTTATTGTCCAGGCATGAAAAAACAGGATATGATGAAGAATACTTCGGTGACGAACATGCGAGCTAGGACGCTTCCTAGTCAGAATGCATGTAGGGTTAAGGCAGATGGCATGGGTCCAAGTTATCGACGAAGATTTCCGCTGCGAAGTTATACTCGAGACTCGACCATAACGGTCATAATTTATGTAAGACGGTATGTATGGATGTAAGACTCTTGTTATTCAGCTTTTGTGTGTTCACTGAGCATTGATCTCTGGGATCACTGTACACGTGCATTCGGTGATCACGACTTATGAGTCGGGGTCCCCACACAAGCATACGATGGAATTACTCACGCACGGCGATGAGCATCATGAAATTGGTGATGGAGGATGGTTGATGATGACGATGGCGACGGATTCCCCTCTCCGGAGCCCCGAACGGACTCCAAATCAGCCCTCCCGAGAGGTTTTAGGGCTTGGCGGCGGCTCCATGTCGTAAAATGCGATGAATTCTTCTCTCTGATTTTTTTCTCCCCGAAACACAATATATAGAGTTGGAGTTGGAGTCGGAGGAGCTCCAGGGGGCCCACGAGGTAGGGGGTGCGCCCCTACCCTCGTGGATAGGTGGTGGCCCCCCTGGCCTTCACCTTTTGCAGGTATTTTTTATATTTTCCAAAAAGTTGCTCCGTGAAGTTTTAGGTCATTCCGAGAACTTTTGTTTCTGCACATAAATAACACCATGGTAATTCTGCTGAAAATAGCGTCAGTCCGGGTTAGTTCCATTCAAATCATGCAAGTTAGAGTACAAAACAAGGGCAAAAGTGTTTGGAAAAGTAGATACGACGGAGACGTATCAGAAACACATGGTCTTGATAACCCGACACAGGTAGTAAAGGTAAATTCTCTCTATAGATATGATAAAGCTGAAATCCCTTTCACTAAGTTTGCTAGCCCGTGCTTAGATGAGTTTGAGAAATTTATGGTCAAGCAAGAAGACTTCAATGCTTATTTTGGTAGAGAATTAAAACGCAGTGTTGATATGCTTGAACACTTGGGTGATTATATGGCTAATGTCAAAGGTGAACTTAAACTTATTACTAAACATGCTTCTATGGTTACCACTCAAGTAGAACAAGTACTTAAAGCTCAAAATGATTTGCTCCACGAATTGAATAGTAAGAATAATGATTTTGCTGTTAGAGTGGCTACTAGAAATGGTAAAATGACTCAGGAACCTTTGTATCCTAAAGGCCACCCTAAGAGAATTGAGAAAGATTCTCAGAGAAATAATATAGATACACCTAGTCCTTCTAAAAGGAAGAAAAATAAAAATGATAGGACTTTGCATGCTTCTAGTGAACCTATTACTGAAACACCTGAGAATCCAAATGATATTTATATTTCTGACACAGAAATACAATCTGGTAATGAACATGAAACTATTGATAATGTTAATGATAATGTTCATGTTGATGCTCAACTTAGCAATGATAATGATATAGAAATTGAACCTGTTGTTGATCTTGATAACCCACAATCAAAGGATCAACGTTATGATAAGAGAGACTTTGTTGCTAGGAAACATGGTAAAGAAAGAGAACCATGGGTTTAGAAACCCATGCCTTTTCCTCCCAAACCACCCAAGAAAAAGGATGATGAGGATTTTGAGCGCTTTGCTGAAATGATTAGACCTATCTTTTTGCGTATGCGATACTAATATGCTCAAAATGAATCCTTATGCTAAGTACATGAAAGAAATTGTTACTAATAAAAGAAAGATACCGGAAGCTGAAATTTCCACCATGCTTGCTAATTACACTTTTAAGGGTGGAATACCAAAGAAACTTGGAGATCCAGGAGTACCCACTATACCATGCTCCATTAAAAGAAACTGTGCTAAAACTACTTTATGTGATCTTGGAGCCGATGTTAGTGTTATGCCTGTCTCTTTATATCATAGACTTGATTTGAATAAGTTGACACCGACTGGAATATCTTTGCAAATGGCTGATAAATCAACTACTATACCTGTCGGTATTCATGAGGATGTGCCTGTTGTGGATGCAAATGTTACTATTTTAACAGACTTTGTTATTCTCAATATCCCCGAGGACGATAGTATGTCTATTATTCTTGGAAGACCCTTTTTGAATACTACAGGGGCTGTTATTGATTGCAACAAAGACAGTGTCACTTTTAATGTTAATGGTAATGAGCATACGGTACACTTTCCGAGGAAACAACCTCAAGTTCATAGTATCAATTCTATTGGAAAAATTCCATCGATTGTTTTTGGAGGTTTTGAATTTCCTCTACCTACTGTCAAGAAGAAATATGATATTCTAATTATTGGGGACGTGCATATCCCCGTTGAGGTAACCTAGTGTTATTCGAGATTTCTCCGGTTCAATGTTATTCGGAATGGGTTTGTTAACAAGACCTGATCAACCTTGTTAATGGATTCCTTTTGATGATCATGAGATGGATGAAGTTAGAAAGCACAATCTTCTGTACCCTCCTTTTAATTTTTTTCATTTATATTAAATAAAGTAAAAATAGTATTTTCTGTCTATTACCTGAATTATCCGTGCAATATAAAAATACCCCGAAAATAAAAGTTCTCCAAATGCCCAGAAATTTAAATATGATTTTTTCTGGAATATTTGAGAATATTTGGCACTGAGAACACAGCAGGGGGCATCCACCTGGCCAGGAGGGTGGAGGGCGCGCCCTACCCCCCTGGGCGCGCCCCTACCTCGTGGGCCCACGGTGGCCCTCCTCCACTTTATTCCTGCACCCATACACTCCTTCTTCCTCCCACAAACACCATTATCCAGCTCAAGCATGAGTTCTAGATCATTTTGCTACGATTTTTGATCTCCTTACTCAAAGCACCTCTCACAAAACTGCTTTGGGGGATTGCTCTTTGGTATGTGACTCCTCCATTGGTCCAATTAGTTTTTGTTCTAGTGCTTTATTAATTGCATATTTTTGCTGCTTAGGTGACCCTGTTCTTGAGCTTGCATGTCAAATTTATATGGTCAAAAGTAGTTTTGATGCATGATATAGGCTCTAGGCACTTGTAGGAGTAGTTGCTATCAATTTTGTTGAGTTTGGTTTACTTTTTATTTTGAAGTTACTAAAAATTTCAGAAATTTTTCAGAGGGAGAAATATGTTTAGGAAAATGTACCAAGGTGGTTCTTCAAGGAAGCAAGGACCCAGGCTTGCAATGTGTGATGCTGATGATGAGCCACCAAGGGATGCTCCAGTGCGGCCTTGTGAATGGCCTTCAGAGGACTTCATGGATCGAGCAGGAATTAAGGAAGAATTTAACGCATATTTGTGTAATGCTGATCTTGTGAGCTTCGAGGAAGAAAAGTGTCATCAGTACCACTATCTCACCAGTTCCTTTGTGAGGAGGTTTGAATTTTCATCTTCACACAATTCTCAAACTGTCATGTTTGATCTCTATGAAAATTCTTATACTATGGACTTAGAGGATTTTACCACAGCTTGCAAACTTCCACAATGGGGTAGTACTAATGAACCTCGCAAATCTGAGTTTAGAGATTTTCTTGCTAGTATAACTGTGGGGGAATCTAGAGATATAACACAAGCTACCATAGGGAGCATTCATTTTCCCGCTATACATTATTTTGCTCTCTTCATAGGTAGATGCTTTAACGGTAAAGATGAAGCATGTCACAGATGTGTCCCTGACCTCAGTATTCTTAGGAGTGCTGTGTTAGGAGATAAATCTTATAATTTGGGAGCCATTGTTGCACGTAGGTTGCATCTTAATAGATTTAATGGAGATTTCTTTGGTGGAATTTATGCAACCCGCATAGCTAATTTTCTTGGTGTAACCATACGTGAGGATGATATTGAGTTGGCCCATGCTTATTTGGGTTATGAGGCTATGGTTCGTCATCAGTTTGTTGAGAGGAACGATCAGTTCCTCCAGTACCGACTAATCTTTGACAAACGACACACCTATCACGTCGCTCTCCCTGCTTCTACTTTCTTTGACTTTCAGGCAAAAGGAACATATTTTATAACCAGAGAGGAGGCGAAAGAGTATAAGAGGAGAGCTGAGATAGCTCACCTCCAAGCTGTAGCCCACGATGCAATGACTGCTACATCACAGTACGACCCCAGTTACAACTTTGGATATCCGCCAGGCCAGCCGTGGCTATAGACCAACTTAGGCCAAAAGCCTAAGCTTGTGGGAGTATGTATTTCTCACCGACATTACATTCATGTTCACACACTCATTGCTAGATGTTGGTGCTCATACTTTTTCAGTGTATTATCCATGCTAGTTTATTTTCCTTGTTATGCTTTCTTTTTGTGTGTTTAATAAACCTTAAGAAAAACAAAAAATTAGTTGTAGCTTTTAATTAGTTTACTCTCCATGCTTGTAGCAGTAATTAAAAAGAAAACCCAAAAAGATTACTTGTTCTTCTTTTGCTTGTTGGGAGCTTTCCCGTGTAAATAGTTTTATTTCTTTTCTTTCCTTTGGGGGTCGATAGGAGAAGACCATAACTAAATTGTTGAAGTGGCTCTTACATGCATTATTGTTGATCTGACAAAAGAGCCCATATTGCCTTGTCTTCTCCTGTTTATTGAATGCTTGTAGATTCCAGCTTAGTCCAATGCACGTGCACTATTATTATTATCCACATCATTCGGTCGTGCAAGTGAAAGGCAATTATGACGATATATGATGAACTGATTGAGATGGGAGAAGCTGGTATGAACTCGACCTCTCTTGCTTTTGTAAATATGATTAGTTCATAGTTCCTGATTCCGCCTATTATGAATAAACATGTTTGCGATGACAATTAGAGATCATAGTTTCTTATGCCATACTTAATTATCTAGGAGCATATAATGGTTTACCTTGCGTGCCAACATGCTATTAAAATGGTTGTGATGTGGTATGATAGGGTGGTATCCTATTTTGAATGATTTAAGTGACTTGACTTGGCACATGTTCATGCATCCAGTTGAAACAAAATCAACATAGCCTTCATGATATTTATGTTCATGGTGGATTATATCCTACTCATGCTTACACTCAATGTTCATTGACTTTAATGCATGTTCATGGCTGTTGTTGCTCTCTAGTTGGTCGCTTCCCAGTCCTTTGCTAGACTTCACTTGTACTAAGAGGGAATACTGCTAGTGCATCCAATTCCATAAACCCCAAAGTTATGCCATATGAGTCCACCATACCTACCTATATACAGTATCTACCTGCCGTTCCAAGTAAATTTGTATGTGCCAACCTCTAAACCTTCAAATAAATATTATGTTTTGTATGCTCGAATAGCTCATGTATCAACTAGGGCTTTCCGTATCTTCCATATTAGGCGGGTTATTCTCAAATGGAGTGGACTCCGCTCCTCACTCACGAGAAAATGGCTGGTCACCGGGATGCCCAATCCCATGCTTTATGCAAATCAAATCAAAATAATTGCAAACAAAACTCCCCCTGGGACTGTTGTTAGTTGGAGGCACTTGTTGTTTCGAGCAAGCCATGTATTGCTGCTTGTTGGTGGAGGGGGAGTATAAACTTTACCATTGTGTTTGGGAACCGCCTATAATGTGTGTAGCATGGAAGATATCGCCATCTCTTGGTTGTTATGTTGACAATGAAAGTATACCGCTCAAAATATTATTCATCTCTATTTCAAAACTGAGCTCTGGCACCTCTACAAATCCATGCTTCCCTCTGTGAAGGGCCTATCTATTTACTTTTATGTTGAGTCATCCTCCTCTTATTAAAAAGCACCCGCTGGAGAGCACCTCTGTCGTTTGCATTCATTACCGATTAGTTTACATTGAGTATGACTTGACTGGATCTCTTTTACCATGAATTACAATGTCTAGTCAGTCCTTGATCTTTAAAGGTGCTTTGCATTTATGTTTCGCGGTCTCAGAAAGGGCTAGCGAGATACCATATTGTTATATCATATTATGATTGTTTTGAGAAAGTGTTGTCATACAAGATTTATTATTATTGCTCGCTAGTTGATTATGCCATTGATATGAGTAAACATGAGACCTATGCGTTATTGTGAATATGGTTAGTCTATAATCTTTGCTGAAAACTTGAATGCTGGCTTTACATATTTACAACAACAAGAGCAAACAGAGTTTGTAAAAGTTTTTCTTTATCACTTTTAGTTTGTCAACTGAATTGCTTGAGGACAAGCAAATGTTTAAGCTTGGGGGAGTTGATACGTCTCCATCGTATCTACTTTTCCAAACACTTTTGCCCTTGCTTTGGACTCTAACTTGCATGATTTGAATGGAACTAACCCGGACTGACGCTGTTTTTAGCAGAAATGCCATGGTGTTATTTATGTGCGGAAACAAAATTTCTCGGAATGACCTGAAACTTTACGGAGACTTTGGAAATAATAAAAAAATACTGGCAAAAGATCAAGACCAGGGGCCCACACCCTAGCAACAAGGGTGGGGGGCGCGCCCCCTACCTCGTGGGCCCCCTGGAGCTCCTCGGACCTCAACTCCAACTCTATATATATTTACTTTCGGGGAGAAAAAAATAGAGGAGAAGGATTCATCGCGTTTTACGATACGGAGCCGCCGCCAAGCCCTAAACTCTCTCAGGAGGGCTGATCTGGAGTCCGTTTGGGGCTCCGGAGAGGGGAATCCGTCGCCATCGTCATCATCAACCATTCTCCATCACCAATTTCATGATTCTCACCGCCGTGCATGAGTAATTCCATAGGCTTGCTGGACGGTGATGGGTTGGATGAGATTTATCATGTAATCGAGTTAGTTTTGTTTGGGTTTGACCCCTAGTGTCCACTATGTTTTGAGATTGATGTTGCTATAACTTTGCTATGCTTACTGCTTGTCACTAGGGCCCGAGTGCCATGATTTCAGATCTGAACCTATTATGCTTTCATCAATATATGAGAGTTCTCGATCCTATCTTGCAAGTCTATAGTCACCTACTATGTGTTATGATCCGACAACCCTAAAGTGACAATAATCGGGACCACTTCCGGTGATGATCGTAGTTTGAGGAGTTCATGTATTCACTATGTGTTAATGCTATGGTCCGGTACCCTATTAAAAGGAGGCTTTAATATCCCTTATTTTCCGCCAGGACCCCGCTGCCATGGGAGGGTAGGACAAAAGATGTCATGCAAGTTCTTTTCCATAAGCACGTATGACTATATTCGGAATACATGCCTACATTACATTGATGAATTGGAGCTAGTTCTGTGTCACCCTAGGTTATGACCGTTACATGATGAACCGCATCCGGCATAATTCTCCATCACTGATCCATTGCCTACGAGCTTTCCATATATTGTTCTTCGCTTATTTACTTTTTCGTTGCTACTGTTATCATCACTACAAAATAGCAAAAAATATTACTTTTTCTACCGTTACCTTTTGCTACCATTACCACTACTATCATATTACTTTGCCACTAAACACTTTGCTGCAGATATTAAGTTTCCAGGTGTGGTTGAATTGACAACTCAGCTGCTAATACTTGAGAATATTCTTTGGCTCCCCTTGTGTCGAATCAATAAATTTGGGTTGAATACTCTACCCTCGAAAACTGTTGCGATCCCCTATACTTGTGGGTTATCGATCATGTTCACGTCATGTAAAGGGGTGGCCGTTTTGCGCCTAATGACTGGCGGATCTTATCCTTGCTCTTTATATGCGTCGTTGTCTGGGCCGTCAATGTTTGCGGAGCCAGTGGTGGGCATGTCGGTTAAATTCTCGACGGTGGCTATGAAGTGGGTGGCGGGCGGGAAGCAAAATTCTCCGTCGTCAGCCCCTAGTTCGAACCGGACATAGTTCGGATTCGAGCCTCCCGTGAATGATAGGTTCCTTAAAGAGTTTAGCACATCGCCTAAGGGTGCATGCTGAAATACGTCTGCGGCACTAAATTCGAAGATCGATAACCGATCTAGCTCAGTGTCCACGAGCGTATATGGCCCAGAATTTATAGCTAGAGACGAATCCAGAGTTCTACTAATGCAGATATCGCGAGGTGCCGAGTCCGTGTGCGGCTCCAATGCCGCGGACTCTATGGCTTCGGATGGCACGATCTGCTCTGGCTCTAAGGTCGTTACAGCAATGGGGACCATCTCCTGGATGTGATCCGATGGCAGATTTAAGTCATGTTCCTCGGAGCGAAGGGGAACGATCGCCGCGGTCTCGAATCCATTGAAGATTAGGTCTCCATAGATATCCGGGACATAGTTCAGGTCCCGAATCTGACCTGGTGGCCAGTGGCGTAGCTATCAATCTGCTCCAGATTATCGAGCGAGTTGGCCGTAGTACAAAGCCGCCGAATACGAAAATCTGTCCAGGGACGAAGGTTTCTCCTTGGACGGCGTTGCTATAGACGATTGACGGGGCCATCGAACCCTTCGTCTAGGGCACAGTGGAACTCTCAATGAAAGCACCAACGTCGGTGTCAAAACCGGCGGATCTCGGGTAGGGGGTCCCGAACTGTGTGTCTAGGATCGATGGTAATAGGAGACAGGGGACACAATGTTTACCAAGGGTCGGGCCCTCTCTATGGAGGTAATACCCTATGTCCTGCGTGATTGATATTGATGAATATGGGTGTTACAAGAGTTGATCTACCGTGAGATCGTGATGGCTAAACTCTAGAAGCCTAGCTTATATGACTATGGTAATGAATGTGTCCTTTTCGGACTATCCCCTCCGGCTTATATAGACACCGGGGGGATCTAGGGTTTACATAGAGTCAGTTACATAAGAAGGAATCTTCATAGTCGGTCGCCAAGCTTGCCTTCCACGCTAAGGAGAGTCCAATCCAGACTCAGGTATAGTCTTCGGCATTCATGTCTTCACAACCCATCAGTCCGGCCCATGGATAGCAGGCCGGACGCCCGAGGACCCCTTAGTCCAGGACTCCCTCAGCGGCGGCCAAGGGGAGGTAGCTTGCCCCCACAGCCAAGGGGGGCGCCCCCCTTTAGGGTTTCCCCTAAACCCTAGGCGCATGGGCCCTAGGGGGATGGCGCCCAACCCACCTAGGGGTTGGTTCCCCTCCATATTCAGCCCATAGGGCCCTCTGGGGCAGGAGGACCCTCCCGGCGAACACTTCCGGCGACCGAACAAGGACTTCCAATATATAAATAATTACCTCTGGACCATTCCGGAACTCCTCATGACGTCCGAGATCTCATCCTGGACTCCGAACAACATTCAGTAACCACATACTAATTCCCATAATAGCTCTAGCGTCACCGAACCTTAAGTGTAGACATGACCGAAACATGTCTCTGGTCAATAACCAGCAGCGGGATCTGGATACCCAGGTTGGCTCCCACATGTTCCACGATGATCTCATCGGATGAACCATGATGTCGAGGATTCAATCAATCCCGTATACAATTCCCTTTGTCAATCGGTATGTTACTTGCCCGAGATTCGATCATCGGTATCCCAATACCTCGTTCAATCTCGTTACCGGCAAGTCACTTTACTCGTTCCGTAATGCATGATCCCATGACTAACTGCTTAGACACATTGAGCTCATTATGATGATGCATTACCGAGTGGGCCCAGAGATACCTCTCCGTCATACGGAGTGACAAATCCCAATCTCGATTCGTGTTAACCCAAGAGACACTTATGGAGGTACCCGTAGTGCACCTTTATAGCCACCCAGTTACGTTGTGACGTTTGGCACACCCAAAGCATTCCTATAGTATCCGGGAGTTACACAATCTCATGGTCTAAGGAAAAGATACTTAACATTAGAAAAGCTTTAGCAGACGAACTACACGATCTTGTGCTATGCTTAGGATTGGGTCTTGCCCATCACATCATTCTCCTAATGATGTGATCCCGTTATCAACGACATCCAATGTCCATGGTCAGGAAACCGTAACCATCTATTGATCAACGAGCTAGTCAACTAGAGGCTCACTAGGGACATGTTGTGGTCTATGTATTCAGACATGTATCATGATTTCCGGATAACACAATTATAACATGAACAATAGACAATTATCATGAACAAGGAAATATAATAATAACCATTTTATTATTGCCTCTAGGGCATAGTTCCAACAGTTCTCTCAACAAGGATAATATAATTAGATCATATAACAATCCCTCAACATGCAACAAAGAGTCACTCCAAAGTCACTAATAGCGGAGAAAAACGAAGAGATTATTGTAGGGTACGAAACCATCTCAAAGTTATTCTTTCTGATCGATCTATTCAAGAGTCCGTAGTAAAATAACACGAAGCTGTTCTTTCCGTTCGATCTATCCTAGAGTTCGTACTAGAATAACACCTTAAGACACAAATCAACCAAAACCCTAATGTCACCTAGATACTCCAATGTCACCTCAAGTATCCGTGAGTATGAGTATACGATATGCATCACACAATCTCAGATTCATCTATTCAACCAACACAAAGAACTTCAAAGAGTGCCCCAAAGTTTCTACCGGAGAGTCAAGACAAAAACGTGTGCCAACCCCTATGCATAAGTGAAGGAAATATGCCCTAGAGGAAATAATAAAGTTAGTTATATTTCCTTATATCATGATAAATGTTTATTATTCATGCTAGAATTGTATTAACCGGAAACTTAGTACATGTGTGAATACATAGACAAACAGAGTGTCACTAGTATGCCTCTACTTGACTAGCTCATTGAATCAAAGATGGTTAAGTTTCCTAGCCATAGACATGAGTTGTCATTTGATTAATGGGATCACATCATTAGAGAATGATGTGATTGACTTGACCCATCCATTAGCTTAGCACGATGATCATTTAGTTTGTTGCTATTGCTTTCTTCATAACTTATACATGTTCCTATGACTCGGAGATCATGCAACTCCCGAATACTGGAGGAACACTTTGTGTGTAACCAAACGTCACAACGTAGCTGTCGGAGTAATGGGCCACGGGTAGCCTAACCCGAGCCCTGAACCTTTCAAGACAACGGGGCCGGCTGCACCCCTCAAGACGTCAAGATAGATCACCGCCTCTTGGCAGCCGGTTGGCTGAGTGGCCGACTGGCCGAAGGCGGCCGAGTTCCAGAAGACGACATCACGATAGGCCGACTCCTAGTGAGCGGCCTCCAGAGAGGCCGACCCCTAGCAGTCGGCTCGTGGCGCCCTCAAAGTCTGCGCCCTCATCAAGGAGACAAGACCGAGTATGGCCGTGGGGTAACCCATCCCCCTCGAATCCAGGGCGGGCATGGCCAAAGTGCCTCAGACCAGCGGAGATCTCCGCCCGGCGCGGCACTGTTGCAGCTCTGCCCTTGACGTCACTCCTGTCAGGAGAAGTACTGTCCCCACTGCCGCCTGTTGGTAGGGCCCGAAGATGGTGGGCCCTGCCGGTCAGCGAGAGCCCGGAAGACGGCTGGGGACACACCAGTCGGACCCGAGGGAGGCCGGCTCCCAACAGCCAGACTGACCCTTCCTCGGGGGCCCACGTGCCATTAACCAGACCAGATGCAGAGTGGCTACAATGATCTCCCACCAGGAGGCACGACTGTAGCCACACCTCCCTGACCAAGCACGCGTCATTAGCAACACGACTACAGTAATCCGTAGTCGGCAAGACCCGCGAGCGGCGGAGGCGGCCTGTCGGCTCTGTACCAGACCAGGCGGCGGGGCCCACCAGGCGGCGGGCCCCAGCAGTCGGTGGAGAAGCCGGCGACCAGAGAGACTGACAGCCGGGCCCTATGCCTGGCCGGATTACTATTGTACCCTGGGGGTAGGCCTACATAAACCCCCTAGGGCACCCATGCAAAGGGTTCGGACCTGTTAGAACTAGACTCACACCTAGAGGAGGAGAGAGCGTGCCTGCCTTCTTCCACCTCTTGCAAACAGCTCAAGGAGCACCATTGTACCACTTGCGCCTTAGTGATCATGCGGAGACCCCGTAGAGCAGGACTAGGGGTGTTACCTCCTAGGAGAGCCCCGAACCTAGGTAAAGTACGCCGGTGTTCGTGTCTACGCCTCATCCCGCTTCCAGGCACCGACGACGTTCTACTCGCTCCCACCATGATAAGCCATCCATTGGCATATGTCACACCCAATGCCCGACATTTGGCGCCCACCGTGGGGCGAGATGCACCGTCTCCCGGAAACCTATTCTGGACGGGAACCCTGTTCCTTCCTGGGGAGCGCAACCACCCCGGCACGCCAGACGGCGTCTGTGCCAACGCGCTGCACAGAGCGAAGATTGCCTGCGCGGCGAGCTGCCTCACCGATCTTGTTGGTGAGATTTGCCTCTTCGACGAGCCCGCGTCTGATGCGGGCACAATTGACCCTGAAGGCCGCCTCGTGGGCCTCCTCGATCAGCTCCACGTCGCCAGCGAGCCTGCTGCTGACCTGAAGTCGGTTGGCTCCACCGACCCAATGTTGGTCGACACTGACACGGCTTCGCTCGACACGTTCCCTTCCAATGTGGTGATCTATGATGAGCCACTTCCTCGCGCGGACAGCGGCGACGGCACCATCACGGAGGTGCTCGTGATCAGCCACGGCGAGCACTCTGGCGGAGGTGGCCAGGACCCGTTGCAGACGGCAATGCAAGATTTGGCTGGGCCAATCCCGGAAGACGCCGACGCCGAGACACTAGAAGCACGCCACGTCCAGCTCGTCGAGAGCGCCAACCGGTTGGCTAGCATGAGACGCCTTTCGGAGGCCTACCAGCGGGAGATGGACCGTGCTGTCGGTGGCACGCCAGCTCCTGGTGGGTCTAGCCGCGCTGGCTTGGTCCGGCAGCGTGGCGCGACCATCCCCAGCATGTTTGGGACAGATCGTCCCATCTACGCCACGCCTATAGAGAACATACGAGCTGCCCTGGCGGCGGTGGACGAGCTAGACAAGCTTGAGGGAGACGAGCGTCGCCACATGACAGAGCGAGTTCAGTAGCTCCTCGACGCGGCTGCTGAGCAGCAAGATGCTGGGTGCCGCACCGAAGCGCCCAACCGGCGAAACGACGACCCGCCACCTCGCCGAGGTCAAGGCGCGACATCCCGAACGCTGACTAGTGGCGTCCGTGATAGAAGAGACAAGGGGTCGGCTGCCAGCAGCAGTCGGACTCACGTCACCATCGAGCGCGACCAAGACGGCCGGCTGAGAACAGTGCGGCGGCGAGACGACGGCCCGCCTCCTCCTCCCCGCAGGGAGAGGCGCATTTCCCCGCCGCCTGTTGATCACCCATCACTCGGCGACCGCCTTGGCCGCTGAGAAGGAATCAGAGAAAACGATGCTCGCCATCGGATCGATCACCTCAATCGATCCCTGGCGCTAGAAGAGGAAGATGAGCTGGGGTCCGCCTTGTTTTGGCCCCCGCATCCGAGATGAGCCCTTTCCCAAAGGGTTCACTCTCCCAAGGGATACGCCCAAGTACACCGGCTCCGTGAAGCCAAAGTACTGGCTGGTCGACTACTCCACAGCTGTCAGCATCGCCAACGGCAACAAGTGTGTTGCCGTGAAGTATGTTTCCCTCATGCTCCAGGGTATGGCCCGGACATGGCTGAACAGCCTGAAGCCCCGCAGCGTCAACAGCTGGGTTGATTTTACTGAAGCATGCATTCATCCGCAACTTCACCAGTATGTACAAGCGGCTTCCCAAGCCTCGCCAGCTCTCCCTGTGCGTCCAAGGCCCCAATGAGTCGACCCGCGACTATCTCACACGCTGGGCCGAGCTGCGCAACTCTTGCGAGGGCGTGCACGAGGTGCAGGCCATCGAGTACTTCACTGCCGGGTGCCGAGAGGGCACCCTCCTCAAGCACAAGCTCCTCTGCGACGAGCCGGCGACCCTTGACGAACTGCTGATCATAGCAGACAAGTACGCCACGGCCGACTCCTCCATGAAGGTGGAGATTCAAGTCAATGTGTCGGGCAAGGTGGCCCCCCAAGCCCCTCGGACCCCGGCTGGCGACGCCAGTTGGCGGCAACAACCAAACGACAATAAGCACAAAGGCCATGCATCCGGTTCCCACGAGCCGGCAGGTGGCAACAGTCGAAGATCAACCGCCAGAAGGGCACCCTCCTCCCAAACGCTAGCAGGGCGGCAAGCCTAACTGGCTGCCCGCCTTCTCGTACGAGTAGACTCTCGATGCACCCTGCAAGGTCCACAGCGGTGCGAGGCCGTCCAATCATACCACTTGGAAGTGTCATTGGCTCACCGGGATAGCCAAGGGTGACGGGCACCACCCCACTCCGCCTGCCGGTCCGCCGCCTCCTCCTCCACAACAGCCGGCGGCTCGGCCAGTCGGGGCCATACAAGATGATTATCCTGAAGAGCATGGAGCCTACGTCGTGTTCACCAGCATGGCCCACGACAGGCGCAGCAGGCCGCAACAGCAACAAGAAGTAAACGCAGTAGCGTCCGAGACCCAGAATTCATGCATTGGTCAGAGAAGCCCATCAGCTAGAGCAGAGCTGACCACCTAGAGGTGATGCCCAATCCCGGCTGTTATGCTCTGGTATTGGATGCGACGTTCACCGTAGAGAGGCGAGCAGCTCGCTTCTCCCGAGTTCTGGTAGATGGCGGTAGCAGCATCAACATTCTGTACAAAGATACCCTGGAGAAGTTGGGAATCAAGCAGAGACACCTTCAGCCCAGTCGGACTGTTTTCCATGGCATAGTTCCTAGCCTTTCCTACTCACCGATCGGCAAGACTCAGATAGACGTCCTCTTAGGGGACAAAACTCATTTCCGCTGAGAGCCAGTCTGGTTTGAGGTGGTGGACCTTGAGAGCCCTTATCACGCACTGCTTGGCCGGCCTGCCTTGGCCAAGTTCATGGCGGTCCCCCATTATGCTTACCTGAAGATGAAGATGCCGAGCTCCAAGGGAATCATGACCATAGCCGCGGACTACAAGAAGTTGTCCGCCTGCGCAGTAGAGAGCAGACGGCTAGAGCCGAGTCCGTCGTGATCGCTGCTGAAAAACGGCTCCTTGACTGGGTTGTGGCAATGGTAGGCAAGCAACCAGAAATGTCACCCGACCCCAAGGAGTTGGAAGCCGAGGGCTCATTCAAGCCGGCTAAAGAAAAGAAGATACCCTTGGACCCGAAGCACCCGCAGAGGTACGCTATCAAGGGTGCAAACCTTGACCGTAAATACGAAGGCGAGCTCGTCGATTTCCTCCGTGAGAATCGGGACATCTTCGCATGGTCCCCTAAAGACATGCCAGGTGTTCCGACGGATTTCGCCGAGCACAAGCTACATGTCCGATGTGATGCCAAGCCAGTCCGGCAGCCGTTGCGTCACCTGTCAGAGGAGAAGAGAAGAGTTGTTGGAGAAGAGATAGCCCGGCTTCTAGCAGCCGACTTCATCATGGAAGTATTCTTTCGAGAACGGTTGGCCAACCCAGTCCTAGTGCTGAAGAAGAAAAAGCAGTAGAGCATGTGCATCGATTATACCAGCCTCAACAAAGCATGCCCCAGAGACCCATTTGCTCTGCCAAGAATCGACCAAGTGATTGACTCTACAGCCGGATGCGAGTTGTTGAGTTTTTTGGATGTATACTTTGGGTATCACCAGATCAAGCTGGACCCAGCCGACAGGATGAAGACCGCCTTCATCACGCCATTCGGAGCCTTCTGCTACCTGACCATGACGTTCGGCATAAGAAATGTCGGCGCCACCTTTCAGTGTTTCATGCAAAAATGTCTCCTCAAGCAACTTGGCAGAAACGCTCATGTCTATGTGGACGATGTGGTTGTGAAGACTGAGAAGCGTGGGATGCTACTGGAAGATCTCAAGGAGACTTTCGAAAACTTGCACCGATTTCAGATCAAGCTCAAACCAGAGAAATGCGTTTTTGGGGTGCCAGCCGGCCAGCTTCTTGGTTTTCTAGTCTCAGAGTGCGGCATAGAGTGCAACCCTGTGAATATCAAGGCCATTGAAAGGATGGAAGTGCCACCCGACTGCTGGACGTGCAAAAATTTATCGGCTGCTTGGCATCCATCAGCCGCTTCATCAGTTAGCTGGGTGAGAAGGCTCTTCCCCTATACCAGCTCATGAAGAAGACTGCTTTTTTCGAGTGGAACGACAAGGTGGGTGAAGCTTTTCTCCAGCTCAAGAAAATGTTGACCGCCACGCCTGTCTTGGCGGCCCTGACTCCTAAGGAGCCAATGTTCCTCTACATTTCCGCTACCAGCCAGGTGGTTAGCACAGTCATAGTGGTGGAACGGAAAGAAGAAGGCAAAGCCCTACCAATCCAAAGGCCGGTGTATTACCTGAGCGAAGTACTGTCCGCCTCCAAGCAGAACTATCCCCACTATCAGAAGATGTGTTATGGCGTGCACTTTGCTGCCAAGAGGCTGAAGCCATACTTCCAAGAGCACCCAATCACTATGGTCAGCACAGCTCCGCTTGCCGAGATTATTGGAAGTCGAGATGCCTCGGGCCGAGTGGCCAAGTGGGCCATAGATTTGGCCCCCTACACCATCTACTACCAGGCTCGCACCGCCATCAAGTCACAAGCACTGGCCGACTTCCTCGTCGACTGGGATGAGACCCAGTACTTGCCGCCAGCGCCAGATTCCACCCATTGGCGGATGCATTTTGATGGTTCAAAAATGCACACCGGTTTGGGATCCGGTGTCATCCTCACTTCTCCCAAGGGCAACAAGCTCAGACATGCGCTGCAAATTCACTTTGCCGCCTCCAACAATGTTGTTGAATACGAAGCACTCATTCACGGGCTCCGGCTTGCCAAGGAACTCGGCATTCGCCGGATCCTATGTTATGGAGACTTAGACTTGGTGGCCTAGCAGTCATCAGGCGTGTGGGACGCCAAGGATGCAAATATGGCCAGCTATCGCTTCCTCGTACAACAACTCAGTGGATACTTCGAAGGGTGCGAGTTCCTCCACGTGCCAAGAAATGACAATGAGCAAGCCGACGCCTTGGCACGAATTGGCTCCACCCGGCAAGCAATACCATCCGGCGTCGCCTTGCAACGACTCCTCAAGCCGTTCGTCAAGCCATCGCCAGAATCGGATTCCATCTTTGTGCCGGCTCCTCCCGAAGCAGTTGGATCCGACTTAAGAACCCCAGCAGCCGGCACGGGAACTTCGGCAGGTGGCCCGGGGACTGCAGCAGTCGCACCTGGCCCTGGGACCTTAGAGCCCGACAAGGGGACTTCGGCAGTCGGCTCGGGGACTTCATCAATTCACCAAGCGGTGGCCGACTTCAACCCACCGCCTCCCAGCCCAACCACCCTCGTGCAAGTGGCAGTCCCGGTAATCGAAGAAATTGCAGCACCTTCATGGGCCCACCCCATCCTCAACTTCCTGGTAAACAAAAAACTACCGACTGATGAGATCTCGGCCCGGCAGGTGCAACGCCGGGCAGCAGCGTACACAATCGTCAACAGATAACATGTGAGGCACAGCGTCACTGGTGTTTACCAGCGCTGCGTGGAGCTGGAGCAAGGCCAAGCAATCCTCAAAGATATCCATCAAGGCGAGTGTGGTCACCACGCGGCTTCAAGGGCACTTGTTGCCAAAGCTTTTTGCCATGGTTTTTTCTGACTGACTGCTCTAGAAGACGCCAAAGACTTGGTCCAGAAATGCAAAGGGTGCCAGAAGTTCCGTTCCAAGCCTCATCAGTTGGCTTCTGCACTCAAGACTATCCCCATTGCCTGGCCCTTTGCTGTCTGGGGCCTGGACATGGTGGGACCATTCAAAACAGCACGAGGTGGCATGACTCATCTGCTTGTCGCGGTGGACAACTTCACCAAGTGGATAGAAGCAAAATTATCCAAGAAATTGGATGGTCCGACTACTGTGACTTTCATCTCCGACATCACCATCCGGCATGGCATACCACACAGCATCATCACCGATAATGGCACAAACTTTGCCAAAGGCGCCTTGGCCCGTTTTTGCACGACACAGGGCATCCAACTGGACCTAGCGTCCGTTGCTCATCCGAAGTCAAACGACCAGGTGGAGCAAGCAAACGGCCTTATTTTATCCGGCATCAAGCCCCGACTGGTTGAGCCTCTGGAGCGTTCGGCCGGCTGCTGGCTCGACGACCTGCCATCCGTCCTCTGGAGTCTGCGCACAACCCCGAACAAATCAACCGGCTTCACCCCTTTCTTCCTCGGCTACGGTGCCAAAGCCGTCATCCCGACGGACATAGAATTCGACTCCCCTTGAGCCACCATGTCTACCGAAGAGGAGGCAGAAGAAGCACAACAAGACGACGTCGATCTGCTAGAAGAGGGCCGGTTGTTTGCACTCAGCCGGTCCACCATCTACTAGCAGAGTCTCCGCCGATACCACAAACAAAAGGTCAAGCCAAGATCTTTTCAAGAAGGAGACCTTGTGCTTCGGCTGATCCAGCGAACAGCCAGCCAGCACAAGCTCTCGGCACCTTGGGAATGCCCATTCATCATTAGCAAGGTGTTAGGCAACGACTCCTACTACCTCATCGATGCTCAGAAGCCTCAACCATGCAAAAGAGACAACTCCGGCAGGGAGACGGAGCGTCCATGGAATGCGAATCTCCTTCGAAGGTTTTATAGTTAAAAAGCAATATGTATCACGCTGACTTTTGTATTAAATACAAAGACTCCAGGTCACCCGAGAAGAGCTCGGGGACTGCCCTCCTTTATCTATAAGACAAGTATTACGCATGTCGTTTGTGTTACTTCATTAATCCGTCTGGCGCCGGGCTCGACCAGTCGACCCAGGGACTTGCCGCCTTGTACTATGAAATGCTTCCTACAACCGGACAAGTGATGTGTTGGAACCCAAGCCTTCTCCCGCCAGAAGCCGCAGCTCACAGAGCGACTATTCAGTCGGCATGAGTTAAGGAAGAAAGGGTGACCACATGAAAAATGGCTAAGGACCCAAAGTATAAACATAGTCCAAGCCGGCTTCCCACCTCGCTGACCGGCTGTCAAAGCAGCCGGCCGGCCGGTTTCTACTTAACTTGCCAAGAAAACTCTAGCCAGCTAAGTACTTGCCTACCTGAAAGTGGCTAAGTACTTGACCCAGCCACAGTCCGCAGAGCGACTATTCGGCTGGCAAGACGACAACCAAGGGAAGGAGGCAAAGGAAAAAGCCAAAAGAGCAGAAAGCAAGGAAAGATAGGACTCGGATATGATATTTACACATCAAAAGGCCCTTGGCCGACATCCAACATAAGTTTGAAATACACCCCACTGGTGGAACTGCGCGAAGTTAACAAAGTGTGTTGAAACTAATAAGCAGGAAGAAATAAAAGTAAAGTGGCAGCCTAGGAAGCAGCAGGCGGGTTCGACGGAATGGTGGAGTCGGTAGCGCCAGCTGGTTGAGCGGCCGGCTGGTCGGTCTCTGCTTGGTCTCCTTCAGCAGCAGCCGGCTCGCTCGGGCGTGGCTCATTGCTGGAGGCACGGTCGAGTTGAGGCTGGCTATCCGCTCCGACCTCTGGCGCCTCCTCTTCGCCCTCCTCCTCCTTCTCGTCCTCTCCCTCGTCGCGGGAGTCGATCACCTCGGCTGAGTCCTCGTCCTCCTCCGGGTTCAGCCCAAACCACTCTGGCGGCACCTCGGCGCCGTTCTCGGCCAGCTCCGGGATGAAGATGCTGGTGTCGGTGTACTCGGTGATGGCCGTCGCCCGCTTGACGAGTTCTCCCTCCACTGCCACCAGCTCCTCCTGGGCTTCCTGTCGGAACATGGTCAACTGGCCTAGATTTAGCCCAGGGTACTACGCCTTGACGAACTCCAAGGCCTGGCGTGCTCCGGCCTGGGCCGAGGAGCCCTTCCACGCCTCAAGGCGGCCAGCCGCCACATCCAGCCAGTCGGCAGTCCGGCTGGGGTGCGTGGGGCCGGCATGTCAGGCCACAGGGTGGCGATTGCCTGGGCGCCGACACGTTGAAGGCGGCGCAACATCCGATGAGTCGGCCTAAGATGAGCCTGGATGCTGAGAAGTTACTCGCCAAGAGTGCGAGGGGCATTGGCGGCGATCTCCTCGCCTTCTGCCCTTCGTCCTTCGTGGTCGGCCTCGATAGCCTGGTTGGCGGCACCAGAGTGACCTGGGAAGAAGTTTGCCAGGACCAAAAGCAAAGACTCGGAAAAAAATAGAAGCCGGCTTGATCAGAGGCCGGCAGTTTAAAACAAGAGTAAAGAAGGCCGCTTACCGTCGACCATATCCTTGATCTCGCCAAAGCCGTCCGACAGCATCGCCTCCTTGTCGGTCCAGGCGGAGCGTTCGATCTCGGACTCAACAAGAAGACCCGCCTCCTTGTCCTCCGCCTCCTTCTAAGCCTTTTGGAGAAGCTCCGCCTGCTCCGCCAGTCACGCGACCAGCCGGTCGCGCTCTTCGGCCAGCTTGTTGCAGTCCACCTCCTTGGCATGAAGCGCGGCGTTGGCTTCACCCAGTTGCCGTTGAAGGGTGGCATTGGCCTCTGCAAGAAGTAGAAAAAGAAAGAGACGACAACAATCAACAAAGAAAGATGAATTTGCCAGGAAGATACGGCCCGACAGCTCAACAGTCGGCCCAAATCTCGAGGACTACAGCCCGCGGGTGCGCCAGCGCGCCCCCATAGAGAAAGAAGAAGACTTACTCTGGCTCTCTGACAAGTTGGCGGCCCGTTGATCCAACTCCTGGACTCTGGAGTTGAAGGCGGCTGCACGGAGGTTATGATAATCCTGTCGCAAATATATTAGTGCTTGGAGCTCGCTAATTAGAGTTCCGGGCCGCCTGCTCAGCAGCCGGCCCGCAACTCGGGGACTACACCCAGTGGGTGCGCTGGCGCGCCCCCATGAAGAATTACAAGAATTAAAAACAAAGAAGCAAGAAGTATACCCGGACGACCTCTCGTGACTCCGGTAACGCCTTGTTGCAGAGCTTGAGAGTGTCGGCCTCGGCACGGAGTTTGGCTTGAACGTCCAGAATTGCCTAGTTCAGAGGGCCTGTCCCGCCTCCCCGCACCCACCCAGTGGGCGCGGCGCTGGTCGCCTCGGTGTCCAGGATCGAGGAGCTTGCGGTGCCGGAATCCAATGGGCGCGGCGCCGAGGCCGCCTTTGCGAGCCGGCGGCGTAAGGTTGTGCAGACCCCGGGAGTCGGGCCCGTTACCATCTCGTTTCCGGCTGGTGGCGCCGACGGGTCGGCCGGCTGCTTGTCTCGCGCCTCCTTAGAAGGAGGTGGCGGGGGCACGATCACATCCGGCATAGCAATGTCGCCGTTGTCCCTTTCCATGATAGAGTGCTCGCCTCCAGCTTCCCCAGTCTGCGCCACAAACTCCGGTGGCGGCGGCGCAGAGTTCAGGGGGACAACAAACACCGCCGACTAACGGCGCGCGGCTTCCTCACCCTGCTTCTTTAGCACAGTGGCGGCTTCGTCCTCCGCCACCTTCTTCAGGGCGGTGGCTTCCGCCCTATCTGTTTCCGCCTTCTCCAGGCAGGCGGCTACCCGCGCTTCGCGCGCCTCCCGCGCGTTCCACTCCGTCGCCTCCTGGAGGTCGGCGGCCGGATCGATCTATCGGGTGGTGGTGGAAGTCTCCGCCGAACCCACGATGGAGGCGGCGGCCGAATTTCAAGAGAGAGCGGGGCTCTAGATCAAGGGAAACAAGGCGAAGAAACTCAGACAAGATCAACAAGAAAGGAGAAAGTACGAGAGGAAGACAGTACTTACGCGGAAACCAGCTGCGGCTCCTTCACCGACTTGAGGAAGCGATTGGCTTTCGTGGCTGCTTCATCCCGCTTGGTCGCCGCGGCCGAGCCCCTGGGCTTCTTCGGCCGGCTGCCGAACAGGCTCGGTGCGGCCATGTGCTTATGCGCACCACCTCGAGCTGCCGGCGCGGCAGACGAGCTCGCGCCCTGCTGGTTGGACCCCAGTTGGCGACGCGGGATGACTTCCCCCACGTCATTGTCTGGCCAGTCCTCGAAGCTGGCTATGAGCCCCGAGCCGCCCACTGCGCCGCCCCCTCCCTCAGCGTCGTCCTCCAAGGCCGCCGCCCCCAAGTCGGGGTCATCCACGTCGCTCTCCGCTCGGTCAGGGAGAAATTGATGCTCCGGCCCCGCGGCGCTGGCTGCCGGCTGGAGGAGGGCGCTCTGTTCGGAGAGCCGGTTGGTCAGGTTAGACAAACGGAACTCAGAAAGAGAGAGAGAGAGAGAGAGAAGGAAGGGAAATTCACCATAGGTGGGGGATTGGCACGAGAATACGGCTCCTTGCCGAACCGCCACTCTTCCATGAGCTTGTAGTTCGCGAGGTAGTTCACCATATGAGCTACCTCTGCGTGAGGCATCTCTTTGGTGCATAGCAGGCTTGTGTCCCGATGCCCACTCATATGACAGATCATGTGAGGGCGGCCCTGAAGCGGGAGCACCCGACGCGCCACGAAGGCGGACAACAAGTCAGGCCCGGTCAGGCCCTCCGACGGTACCAGCACCCAGAGCCGCGCGATGGCAGCGGCTCCAGAGGGCGATAGTGTCTTGGCCCGGTACGACCAGTTAGGCCGTCTCCCGGCCGGCGGGCCGGCAGCATAAGCCGGCAGGTTGACCCAGTCACCCTCCGCAAAGATGCTCTTCACGTAGAAGTACGACGGCTGCCACATCTTCACCGACTAGATCAGCATGATGGGAGGAAATGGATTGTCGCCCCCCGGCCTCCGCACCACGATGAAGGCGCCGCACTAAGCCGGCACCCCCGCGACGATGGTGCCGAGCTTGGTGTAGGAGAACTCCCCCCAGAGCTCGATAGTGGGGAGGACGCCCAGGAAGCCTTCACACAGGGTGACGAAGGCAGACAGCAGCACCGCCGTGTTCGGGGTGAGGTGGTGCGGCTGGAGGTTGTAGAATTTGAGGAAGGCCCGGAAGAAGCCCGCTAGCAGGCCGAGGCCGCGCAGGCAGTGCGAGCGGAAGACGACCCGCTCGCCCTCCTCCGGCGCCGCCGAGATCTCCCCTTGTGGCGCAAGGCGAACCTTCACGTGGTCCTGGCTGGCCAGTCACCGCGTCTGGCGGAGGAAGTCGATGTGGTCTTCATGAACTGTGGAGCCGTCCCAGGCTCTAGCGCACGCCATGTTGACGAGTGGTTGACAGACGAGCTCGACGAAGACGAGCTGCGGCAGCGCTTTGGTGGGCCCGGGGCGCTGCAGCGAGAAGAAGAAGAAAGGAGGGAGAGTGGGGTAGAGGGGCGCGTGTGCTTTGCCGCTCCCTCTCCTCCCCCTACTTATAGCCAGCGGGCTACGAAGCCGAGGGGGTGGGCGTGGGATCGTGGGATTTACTGTGCCCATGACCCCACGCTCCCGCCTTTACCGCACGGGTACTACACGCAGTAACTCCGCGGGGAAACCAACCGCCTGCCTCGGTCGCAGTGGATCCGCTCGCGGCCCAAGGCCCGGTAGTGGCGGGCCTGGCCTACGGTCGCGTCCCGTCATGCGCGTGGGCGGGCAGGCCGTCCCGGCTGGCCGGCGCCATGTGGCACGCCCACGACGGATGGCGGGCAGAGAAGCTTGGCAAGCACGCCACCTCGTTCCCACCGATCCATTCGAGATCCTAGAAGGATCCGACTAGACCTGTCCGACTCCTGCCCGCCGGCTCCCCGGTAGTCGGATGGAGCTTCCTTCAGAGCACCCGGGGAGGAAATAGTTGAGGCTCCCCGTTTTGGCGAACCGTGGTCCCTCACCAGCTTTAGGGACTACTGACGGAGTAATGGGCCACGGGTAGCCTAACCCAAGCCCCTAAACCTTTCAAGACAACGGGGCCGGCTGCGCCCCTCAAGACGTCAAGATAGATCTCCGCCTCCTGGCGGCCGATTGGCTCAGCGGCCGACTGGCCGAAGGCAGACGAGTTCCAAAAGACGACATCACGACAGGCCGACTCCTAGTCAGCGGCCTCTAGAGAGGCCGTCCCCTAGCAGTCGGCTCGTGGCGCCCTCAAAGTCTACGCCCTCATCAAGGAGACAAGACCGAGCATGGCCGCGGGGTAACCCACCCCCCCCCCCGAATCCAGGGCGGCCATGGCCAAAGTGCCTC
>NC_041388.1:596660887-596688162 GCF_002162155.2 Triticum dicoccoides
CAGCGGAGATCTCCGCCCGGCGTGGCACTGTTGCCACTCTGCCCTTGATGTCACTCATGTCAGGAGAAGTACTGTCCCCACTGCCGCCTGTCGGTACGGCCCAAAGATGGTGGGCCCTGCCGGTCAGCGAGAGCCCGGGAGACGGCTGGGGACACACCAGTCGGACCCGAGGGAGGCCGGCTCCCAACAGCCAGACTGACCCTTCCTCGAGGGCCCACGCGCCATTAACCAGACCAGATGCAGAGTGGCTATAGTGATCTCCCACCAGGAGGCGGGACTGTAACCATGCCTCCCTGACCAAGCACGCGTCATTACCAACACGGCTACAGTAATCCGTAGCCGGCGAGACCCGCGAGTGGCGGAGGCGGCCTGTCGGCTCCGTACCAGACCAGCCGGCGGGGCGCACCAGGCGGTTGGCCCCAGCAGTCGGCGGAGAAGCTGGCGACCAGAGAGACTGACAACTGGGCCCTACGCCCGGCCGGATTACCATTGTACCCCTGGGGGTAGGCCTATATAACCCCCGAGGGCACCCACGCAAAGGGTCCGGACCTGTTAGGACTAGACTCACACCTAGAGGAAGAGAGAGCGCGCCTGTCTTCTTCCACCTCTAGCAAACAGCTCAAGGAGCACCATTGTACCACTTGCGCCTTAGTGATCATGCGGAGACCCCACATAGTAGGACTAGGGGTCTTATCTCCTAGGAGAGCCCCGAACCTGGGTAAAGTACGCCGGCGTTCGTGTCTACGCATCATCCCACTTCCAGGCACCGCCGATGTTCTACTCACTCCCACCATGATAAGCCATCCATTGGCATATGTCGCACCCAACCCCCGATAGTAACTAGGTGATTATAAAGGTGATCTACAGGTGTCTCCGATGGTACTTGTTGAGTTGGCATAGATCGAGATTAGGATTTGTCACTCCGGTTGTCGGAGAGGTATCTCTGGGCCTCTGGTAATGCACATCACTATAAGCCTTGCAAGCAATGTGACTAATGAGGTGCGGGATGATGCATTACAGAACGAGTAAAGAGACTTGCCGGTAACGAGATTGAACTAGGTATGAGGATACCGACGATCGAATCTCGGGCAAGTAACATACCGATGACAAAGGGAACAACATATGTTGTTATGCGGTTTGACCGATAAAGATCTTCGTAGAATATGTTGGAGCCAATAGGAGCATCCAGGTTCAGCTATTGGTTATTGATCGGAGATGTGTCTCGGTCATGTCTACATAGTTCTCGAAGCCATAGGGGCCCGCACTCTTAACATTTGATGACGATCGGTATTATGAGTTTATGTGTTTTGATGTACCGAAGGTAGTTCGGAGTCCCGGATGAGCTCGGGGACATGACGAGGAGCCTCTAAATGGTCGAGACGTAAAGATTGATATATTGGACGACTATATTTGGACATCGGAAAGGTTCCGAGTGATTCGGGTATTTTTTGGAGTACCGGGGAGTTATGGGAATTCGCCGGGGAGTATATGGGCCTTATGTTGGGGAACGCAGTAATTTCAAAAAAATTCTACGTGCACGCAAGATCATGGTGATGCATAGCAATGCGAGGGGAGAGTGTCGTCCACGTACCCCCGTAGACCGTTAAGCGGACGCGTTATGACAACGCGGTTGATGTAGTCGTACGTCTTCACGATCGACCGATCCTCAGTACCGAATGTACGACACCTCTGGGTTAAGCACACGTTCAGCTCGGTGACGTCCCGCGAACTCATGATCTAGTAGAGCTCGGGGAAGAGTTTCTTCAGCACGACGGTGTGGTGACGATGTTGATGAAGCTACCGTCGCAGGGCTTCACCTAAGCACCGCTACAGTATGACCGAGGTAGATTATGGTGGAGGGGGGCACCGCACACGGCTGGGAGAGATCAATGATCAACTTGTGTGTAGAGGTTCCCCCTGCCCCCGTATATAAAGTAGCAAGGGGGGAGGCCAGCCGGCCCTAGAGAGTGCGCCAGGAGGAGGAATCCTCCTCCTAGTAGGAGTAGGATTCCCCTCTTTCCTACTCGTACTAGTAGGGGAAAAGGAAGGGGGAGAAGGAGAAGGAAAGGGAGGCGCCTCCTCCCCTCTCCTAGTCCAATTCGGACCAGAGGGGGAGGGGCGCGCGGCCTGCCCTGGCTGGCCCCTCTCTCTCTCTCCACTAGGGCCCAACAAGGCCAATTAACCCCCGGGAGGGGGGGTCCGGTAACCCCTCCTGCACTCCGGTAAAATCCCGATTTCACCTGGAACTCTTCCGATATCCAAATGTAGGCTTTCAATATATCAATCTTCATGTCTCTACCATTTTGAGACTCCTAGTCATGTCTGTGATCATATCTGGGACTCTAAACTACATTCGGTACATCAAAACATATAAACTCATAATACCGATCGTCACAGAACTTTAAGCGTGCGGACCCTACGGGTTCAAGAACTATGTAGACATGACCGAGACATCTCTCCGGTCAATAACCAATAGCGGAACCTGGATGCTCATATTGGTTCCTACAAATTCTACAAAGATCTTTATCAGTCAAACCACATAACAATATATGTTGTTCCCTTTGTCATCGGTATGTTACTTGCTCGAGATTCGATCATCGGTATCTCAATACCTAGTTCAATCTCGTTATCGGCAAGTCTCTTTACTCGTTTTGTAATGCAAAATCCTGCAACTAACTCATTAGTCACATTGCTTGCAAGGCTTATAGTGATGTGCATTATCAAGAGGGCCCAGAGATACCTCTCTGACAATCGGAGTGACAAATACTATTCTTGATCTATTCCAACTCCACAAATACCATCGGAGACACATGTAGTGCACCTTTATAATCACCCTATTACATTGTGACGTTTGGTAGCACACAAAGTGTTCCTCTGGTATTCGGGAGTTGCATAATCTCATAGTTATAGGAACATGTATAAGTCATGAAGAAAGCAATAGCAGTAAACTTAAACGATCAAGTGCTAAGATAACGAAATGGGTCAAGTCAATCACATCATTCTCCTAGTGATGATATCCCATTGATCAAATAACAACTCATGTCTATGGTTAGGAAACTTAACCATTTTTTTATTAATGAGCTAGTCAAGTAGAGGCATACTAGTGACACTATGTTTGTCTATGTATTCACACATGTACTATGTTTCCAGTTAATACAATTCTAGCATGAATAATAAACATTTATCATGAAATAAGGAAATAAATAATAACTCTATTATTGCCTCTAGGGCATATTTCCTTCAGTCTCCTACTTGCACTAGAGTCAATAATCTAGATTACACAGTAATGATTCTAACACCCATGGAGTCTTGGTGTTGACCATGTTTTGCTCGTGGAAGAGGCTTAGTCAGTGGGTCTGCAACATTCAGATCCGTATGTATCTTGCATATCTCTATGTCTCCCACCTGGACTTGATCCCGGATGGAATTGAAGCGTCTCTTGATGTGCTTGGTTCTCTTGTGAAATCTGGATTCCTTTGTCAAGGCAATTGCACCATTATTGTCACAAAAGATTTTTATTGGACCAGATGCACTAGGTATGACACCTAGATCGGATATGAACTCCTTCATCCAGACTCCTTCATTTGCTGCTTCCGAAGCAGCTATGTACTCCGCTTCACACGTAGATCCCGCCACGACGCTTTGTGTAGAACTTCTCCAACTGACAACTCCACCATTCAATATAAACACGTATCCGGTTTGCGATTTAGAATCGTCTGGATCAGTGTCAAAGCTTGCATCGACATAACCATTTACGATGAGCTCTTTGTCACCTCCATAAACGAGAAACATATCCTTAGTCCTTTTCAGGTATTTCAGGATGTTCTTGACCGCTGTCCAGTGATCCACTCCTGGATTACTCTGGTACCTCCCTGCTAGACTAATAGCAAGGCACAAATCAGGTCTGGTACACAGCATTGCATACATGATAGAGCCTATGGCTGAAGCATAGGGAACACTTTTCATTTTCTCTCTATCTCTTGCAGTGGTCCGGCATTGATTCTTACTCAACTTCACACCTTGTAACACATGCAAGAACCCTTTCTTAGCTTGATCCATTTTGAACTTCTTCAAAACTTTATCAAGGTATGTGCTTTGTGAAAGTCCAATTAAGCGTCTTGATCTATCTCTATAGATCTTGATGCCCAATATAGAAGCAGCTTCACCGAGGTCTTTCATTGAAAAACTCCTATTCAAGTATCCTTTTATGCTATCTAGAAATTCTATATCATTTCTAATCAACAATATGTCATCCACATATAATATTAGAAATGCTACAGAGCTCCCACTCACTTTCTTGTAAATATAGGCTTCTCCAAAAGTCTGCATAAAACCACATGCTTTGATCACACTATCAAAACGTTTATTCCAACTCCGAGAGGCTTGCACCAGTCTATAAATGGATCGCTAGAGCTTGCACACTTTGTTAGTACCCTTTAGATCGATAAAACGTTCAGGTTGCATCATATACAACTCTTCTTCCAGAAATCCATTCAGTAATGCAGTCTTTACATCCATTTGCCAAATTTCATAATCATAAAATGCGGCAATTGCTAACATGATTCGGACGGACTTAAGCATCACTATGGGCGAGAAGGTGTCATCTTAGTCAACTCCTTGAACTTGTCGAAAACCTTTTGCAACAAGTCGAGCTTTGTAGACAGTAACGTTACCGTCAACGTCAGTCTTCTTCTTAAAGATCCATTTATTCTCGATGGCTTGCCGATCATCGAGCAAGTCAACCAAAGTCCACACTTTGTTCTCATACATGGATCCCATCTCAGATTTCATGGCTTCAAGCCATTTTGCGGAATCTGGGCTCATCATCGCCTCCTCATAGTTCGTAGGTTCGTCATGGTCAAGTAACATGACCTCCAGAATAGGATTACCGTACCACTCTTGTGTGGATTTTACTCTGGTTGACCTACGAGGTTCTGTAGTAACTTGATCTAAAGTTTCATGATCTTCATCATTAGCTTCCTCACTAATTGGTGTAGGTATCACAGGAACTTGTTTCTATGATGAACTACTCTCCAATAAGGGAGCAGGTATAGTTACCTCATCAAGTTCTACTTTCCTCCCACTCACTTCTTTCGACAGAAACTCCTTCTCTAGGAAGGATCCATTCTTAGCAACAAATGTCTTGCCTTCGGGTCTGTGATAGAAGGTGTACCCAACAGTCTCCTTTGGGTATCCTATGAAGACACATTTCTCCGATTTGGGTTCAAGCTTATCAAGTTGAATCTTTTTCACATAAGCATCGCAGCCCCAAACTTTAAGAAACGTCAACTTTGGTTTCTTGCCAAACCACAGTTCATAAGGCGTTGTTTCAACAGATTTCGATGGTCCCCTATTTAACGTGAATGCAGCCGTCTCTAAAGCATAACCCCAAAACGATAGTGGCAAATCGATAAGAGACAACATAAATCGCACCATATCTAGTAAAGTACGATTACGATGTTCGGACACACCATTACGCTGCGGTGTTCCGGGTGGCATGAGTTGTGAAATTATTCCACATTGTTTCAAATGTAGACCAAACTCGTAACTCAAATATTCACCTCCACGATCAGATCGTAGAAACTTTATTTTCTTGTTATGATGATTTTCCACTTCACTCTAAAATTCTTTGAACTTTTCAAATGTTCCAGAGTTATGTTTCATTAAGTAGATATACCCATATCTGCTTAAATCATCTGTGAAGGTGAGAAAATAACGATACCCACTTCGAGCCTCAATATTAATTGGACCACATACATCAGTATGTTTGATTTCCAACAAGTCTGTTTCTTGCTCTATTGTTCCGGAGAACGGCGTTTTAGTCATCTTGCCCATGAGGCATGGTTTGCAAGTACCAAGTGATTCCAGAAGTCCATCAGTATGGAGTTTCTTCATGCGCTTTACACCAATATGACCTAAACGGCAGTGCGACAAATAAGTTGCACTATCATTATCAACTCTGCATCTTTTGGCTTCAACACTATGAATATGTGTATCACTACTATCGAGATTCAACACAAATAGACCACTTTTCAAGGGTGCATGACCATAAAAGATATTACTCATATAAATAGAACAACCATTATTCTCAGATTTAAATGAATAATTGTCTCGCATCAAACAAGATCCAGATATAATGTTCATGCTTAACACTGGCAACAAATAACAATTATTTAGGTCTAAAACTAATCCCGAAGGTAGATGTAGAGGTAGCGTGCCGACGGCGATCACATCGACTTTGGAACCATTTCCCACGCGCATCGTCACCTCGTCCTTAGCCAGTCTTCTCTTAATCTGTAGTCCTTGTTTTGAGTTGCAAATATTAGCAACAGAACCAGTATCAAATACCCAGGTGCTACTGCGAGCTCTAGTAAGGTACACATCAATAACATGTATATCACATATACCTTTGTTCACCTTGCCATCCTTCTTACTCGCCAAATACTTGGGGTAGTTCTGCTTCCAGTGACCAGTCCCTTTGCAGTAGAAGCACTCAGTCTCAGGCTTAGGTCCAGACTTGGGTTTCTTCTCTTGAGCAGCAACTTGTTTGCTATTCTTCTTGAAGTTCCCCTTCTTCTTCCCTTTACCCTTTTTCTTGAAACTAGTGGTCTTGTTGACCATCAACACTTGATGCTCCTTCTTGATTTCTACCTCCGCAGCCTTTAGCATTGAGAAGAGCTCAGGAATCGTCTTGTCCATCCCTTGCATATTATAGTTCATCACGAAGCTCTTGTAGCTTGGTGGCAGTGATTAAAGAACTCTGTCAATGACACTATCAACCGGAAGATTAATTCGCAGTTGAGTCAAGTGATTATGGTACCCAGACATTCTGAGTATATGTTCACTGACAGAACTATTCCCCTCCATTTTGCAACTGTAGAACTTATTGGAGTCTTCATATCTCTCAATACGGGCATTTGCTTGAAATATTAACTTCAACTACTAGAACATCTCATATGCTCCATGACGTTCAAAACATCGTTGAAGTCCCAGTTCTAAGCTATAAAGCATGGCACACTGAACTATTGAGTAGTCATCAACTTTGCTTTGCCAGACGTTCAAAACATCTGGTGTTCTCCTGCAGCGGGTTTGGCACCCAGCGGTGCTTCCCGGACATAATTCTTCTGTGCAGCAAGGAGGAGAATCCTCAAGTTATGGACCCAATCCGTGTAATTGCTACCATCATCTTTCAACTTTGCTTTCTCAAGGAACACATTAAAATTCAATGGAACAACAACACGGGCCATCTATCTACAATAACATAGACAAGCAAAATACTATCAGGTACTAAGTTCATGATAAATTCAAGTCCAATAAATCATATTACTTAAGAACTCGCACTTAGATAGACATCCGACTAATCATCTAAGTGATCATGTGATCCATATCAACTAAACCATAACCGATCATCACGTGAAATGGAGTAGTTTTCAATGGTGAACATCACTATGTTGATCATATCTACTATATGATTCACGCTCGACCTTTCGGTCTCAGTGTTCCGAGGCCATATCTACATATGCTAGGCTCGTCAAGTTTAACCCGAGTATTCTGCATGTGTAAAACTGTCTTACACCCATTGTAGATGAACGTTGAGCTTATCACACCCGATCATCACGTGGTGTCTTGGCACAACGAACTTTGGCAACGGTGCATAATCAGGGAGAACACTTTTACCTTGAAACTTAGTGAGAGATCATCTTATAATGCTACCGTCAAACAAAGCAAAATAAGATGCATAAAGGATAAACATCACATGCAATCAATATAAGTGATATGATATGGCCATCATCATCTTGTGCCTTTGATCTCCATCTCCAAAGCACCGTCATGATCACCATCGTCACCGGTGCAACACCTTGATCTCCATCATAGCATCGTTGTCGTCTCGCCAACTATTTCTTCTACGACTATCGCTACCGCTTAGTGATAAAGTAAAGCAATTACAGGGCGGTTGCATTGCATACAATAAAGCGACAACCATATGGCTCCTGCCAGTTCCCGATAACTCCGTCACAAAACATGATCATCTCATACAATAAATATAGCATCATGTCTTGACCATATCACATCACAACATGCCCTGCAAAAACAAGTTAGATGTCCTCTACTTTGTTGTTGCAAGTTTTACGTGGCTACTTTGGGATGAGCAAGAACCGTTCTTACCTATGCATCAAAACCACAATGATAGTTTGTCAAGTTAGTGATGTTTTAACCTTCGCAAGGACCGGGCGTAGCCACACTCGGTTCAACTAAAGTTGGAGAAACTGACACCCGCCAGCCACCTGTGTGCAAAGCACGTCGGTATAACCAGTCTCGCATAAGCGTACGCGTAATGTCGGTCCGTGCTGCTTTATCCAACAATACCGCCAAACCAAAGTATGACATGCTGGTAAGCAGTATGACTTGTATCGCCCACAACTCACTTGTGTTCTACTCGTGCATATAACATCTACGCAATAACCTGGCTCGGATGCCACTATTGGGGAGCGTAGTAATTTCAAAAAAATCTATGCACACGCAAGATCATGGTGATGCATAGCAACGAGAGGGGAGAGTATCGTGCATGTACCCTCGTAGACCATTAAGCGGAACTGTTATGACAACGTGGTTGATGTAATCGTACGTCTTCACGATCGACCGATCCTCAGTACCGAACGTACGGCACCTCTGCGTCCAGCACACGTTCAGCTCGATGATGTCCCGCGAACTCACGATCCAGTAGAGCTCGGGGAAGAGTTTCGTCAGCACGATGGCATGGTGACGATGTTGATGAAGCTACCATCATAGGGCTTCGCCTAAGCACCGCTACAGTATGACCGAGGTGGATTATGGTGGAGGGGGGCACCGCACACGGCTGGGAGAGATCAATGATCAACTTATGTGTCTAGAGGTGCCCCTTGCTCCCGTATATAAAGGAGCAAGGGGGGAGGCTCGCCGGCCCTAGAAGGCGCGCCCGGAGGAGGAATCCTCCTCCTAGTAGGAGTAGGATTCCCCTCTTTCCTACTCCTACTAGGAGGGGGAAAGGAAGGGGGAGAAGGAGAAGTAAAGGGGGCACCACCCCCCTCTCCTAGTCCAATTCGGACCAGAGGGGGAGGGGCGCACGGCCTGCCCTGGCCAGCCCCTCTCCAGGGGGTTCCGGTAACCCCTCCGGCACTCCGATAAAATCCTGATTTCACCCTGAACTCTTCCGATGCCCAAATGTAGGCTTCCAATATATCAATCTTTATGTCTCTACCATTTCGAGACGCCTCGTCATGTCCATGATCATATCCGGGACTCGGAACTACCTTTGGTACATCAAAACATATAAACTCATAATATCGATCGTCATAGAACTTTAAGCGTGCGGACCCTACGGGTTTGAGAACTATGTAGACATGACCGAGACATGTCTCCGTTCAATAACCAATAGCAGAACCTGGATGCTCATATTGGTTCCTACATATTCTACGAAGATCTTTATCAGTCAAACCGCATAACAATATACGTTGTTCCCTTTGTCATCGGTATGTTACTTGCTCGAGATTTGATCGTCGGTATCTCAACACCTAGTTCAATCTCGTTACCGGCAAGTCTCTTTACTCATTCTGTAATGCAACATCCTGCAACTAACTCATTAGTCAGATTACTTGCAAGGCTTATAGTGATGTGCAATACCGAGAGGGCCCAGAGATACGTCTCCGACAATCGGAGTGACAAATCCTATTCTTGATATATGCCAACTCCACGAATACCATCATATACACCTGTAGTGCACCTTTATAATCACCCAATTACGCTGTGACATTTGGTAGAACACAAAGTGTTCCTCCGGTATTCGGGAGTTGCATAATCCCATATTTATAGGAACATGTATAAGTCATGAAGAAAGCAATAGCAGTAAACTTAAACGATCAAGTGCTAAACTAACGAAATGGGTCAAGTCAATCACATCATTCTCCTAATGATGTGATCCCATTCATCAAATAACAACTCATGTCTATGGTTAGGATACGTAACCATCTTTGATCAATGAGCTAGTCAAATAGAGGCATACTTGTGACACTATGTTTGTCTATGTATTCACACATGTTTTATGTTTACGGTTAATACAATTGTAGCATGAATAATAAACATTTATCATGAAATAAGTAAATAAATAATAACTTTATTATTGCCTCAAGGGAATTTTTCCTTCAGGGAGAGTGTCGTCCATGTACCCTCGTAGACCGTTAAGCGGAAGCATTATGACAACGTGATTGATGTAGTCGTACGTCTTCGCGATCGACCGATCCTCAGTAGCGAACGTACGACACCTCCGCGTTCAGCACACATTCAGCTCGGTGACGTCCCATGAACTCACGATCAAGTAGAGCTCGTGGAAGAGTTTCGTCAGCACGACGGCGTGGTGACGATGTTGATGAAGCTACCAGTTGCTGGGCTTCGCCTAAGCACTGCTACAATATGACCGAGGTGGATTATGGTGGAGGGGGGCACCGCACACGGCTGGGAGAGATCAATGATCAACTTGTGTGTAGAGGTTCCCCCTGCCCCCATATATAAAGGAGCAAGGGGGAGGCCGGCCGGCCCTAGAGGGTGCGCCAGGAGGAGGAATCCTCCTCCTAGTAGGAGTAGGATTCCCCTCTTTCCTACTCCTACTAGGAGGGGGAAAGGAAGGGGGAGAAGGAGAAGGAAAGGGGGGCGCCCCCCTCTCCTAGTCAAATTCGGACCAGAGGGGGAGGGGCGCGTGACCTTCCCTGGCCGGCCCCTCTCTCTCTCCACTAGGGCCCAACAAGGCCCATTAACCCCCACGGGGTTCCGGTAACCCCTCCGGCACTCCTGTAAAATCTCGATTTCACCCGGAACTCTTCCATGTCCACATGTAGGCTTCCAATATATCAATATTCATGTCTCGACCATTTCGAGACTTCTCGTCATGTCCATGATCATATTCGGAACTCCGAACTACCTTCGGTACATCAAAACATATAAACTCATAATACCGATCGTCACAAAACTTTAAGCGTGTGGACCCTACGGGTTCGAGAACTATGTAGACATGACTGAGACATGTCTCTGGTCAATAACCAATAGCGGAACTTGGATGCTCATATTGGTTCCTACATATTCTACGAAGATCTTTGTCGGTCCAATCGCATAACGATATACATTGTTCCCTTTGTCATCGGTATGTTACTTGCTCGAGATTCGATCGTCGGTATCTCAATACCTAGTTCAATCCCGTTACCAGCAAGTCTCTTTACTTGTTTTGTAATGCAACATCCCATAAATAACTCATTAGTCACATTGCTTGCAAGGCTTATAGTGATGTGTATTACCGAGAGGGCCCAAAGATACCTCTCCGACAATCGGAGTGACAAATCCTATTCTTGATCTATGCCAACTCCACGAATACCATCGGAGACACTTGTAGAACACCTTTATAATTACCCAGTTACGTTCTGACGTTTGGTAGCACACAAAGTGTTCCTCCTGTATTCGGGAGTTGCATAATCTCATAGTCATAGGAACATGTATAAGTCATGAAGAAAGCAATGGCAGTAAACTTAAATGATCAAGTGCTAAGCTAACAAAATCGGTCAAGTCAATCACATCATTCTCCTAATGATGTGATCCCATTGATCAAATAACAACTCATGTCTATGGTTAGAAAACTTAACCATCTTTGATCAATGAGCTAGTCAAGTAGAGGCATACTAGTGACACTATGTTTGTCTATGTATTCACAAATGTATTATGTTTCCGGTTAATACAATTCTAGCATGAATAATAATCATTTATCATGAAATAAGGAAATAAATAATAACTATATTATTGCCTCTAGGGCATATTTCCTTCACCTTATTGGGCTTTAGAGGAAAGAGAGAGGGGAGGCTGCGCGCCCCCCAAGGCCTAGTCCGAATTGGACTAGGGGGAGGGGCGGCGCCCCTCCTTCATTCTCTTCTCTTTTCCCTTTCCTTCCCTCCTACTCCTACTACATGGAAGGGGGGATCCTACTCCCGGTGGGAGTAGGACTCCCCAGGGCGCGCCATAGTAGAGGGCCGGCCATCCCCCTCCTCCACTCCTTTATATACGGGGAAGAGGGGCACCCCATGGACACACAAGTTGATCAGTTGATCTTTTAGCCGTGTGCGGTGCCCCCTCCACCATAATCCACCTAGGTCATATCATAGCGGTGCTTAGGCGAAGCCTTGCGTCGGTAGCATCATCATCACCGTCATCACACCGTCGTGCTGATCGAATTCTCCCTCAAAGCTCTGCTGGATCGGAGTTCATGGGACGTCACCGAGTTGAACATGTGTTGAACTCGGAGGTGCTGTACCTTCGGTACTTGGATCGGTCGGATCGTCAAGACGTACGACTACATCAACCGTGTTCTCATAACGCTTCCGCTTACGGTCTACGAGGGTACATGGATGACACTCTCCCCTCTCGTTGCTATGCATCACCATGATCTTGCGTGTGTGTAGGATTTTTTTTGAAATTACTGCGTTCCCCAACATTGGCATCCGAGCCAGCTCTATACGTAGATGTTATATGTAGGAGTAGAACACAAAGGAGTTGTGGGCGTGGGTATATACATATTGCTTGCCGCACTAGTTGATTCTTGATTCGGCGGTATTGTTGGATGAAGCGGCTCAAACCGACATTACTCGTACACTTACGCGAGACTGGTTCTACCGACGTGCTTTGCACACAGGCGGCTAGTGGGTGTCTGTTTCTCCAACTTTAGTTGAATCAGATTCAATGAACAAGGTTCTTCCTGAAGATCAAAAAGCAATCACTATACCACGTTGTGGTTTTTTAATGCGTAGGTAAGAACGGTTCTTGCTCAGCCCGTAGTAGCCACGTAAAACTTGCAACAACAAAGTAGAAGACGTCTAACTTGTTTTTGCAGGGCATGTTGTGATGTGATATGGTCAAGACGTGATGAGATCTAAATTGTTGTATGAGATGATCATGTTTTGTTAAAGTTATCGGCAACTGGCAGGAGCCTTATGGTTGTCTCTTTATTGCATAAGATGCAAGCGCCATAAAATTGTTTTACTTTATCACTTTGCGATAGCAATAGTTGCAAAAGCAATAGTTGGTGAGACGACCATGTGACGACATGTTGATAGAGATCAAGAACATGGAGATCATGGTGTCATGCCGGTGACGATAGAGATCATGACGGTGTTTTGGAGATGGAGATCAAAGGCACAAGATGATGATGGCCATATCATGTCACATATTTTGATTGCATGTGATGTTTATCCTTTATGTATCTTGTTTTGCTTAGTTCGGCGGTAGCATTATAAGATGATCTCTCACTTAATTTCAAGGTATAAGTGTTCTCCCTGAGTATGCACCGTTGCTACAGTTCGTCGTGCCGAGACACCACATGATGATCAGGTGTGATAAGCTCTACGTTCACATACAATGGGTGCAAGCCAGTTTTTCACACGCGGAATACTCGGGTTAAACTTGACGAGCCTAGCATATGCAGATATGGCCTCGGAACACTGGAGACCGAAAGGTCAAGCGTGAATCATATAGTAGATATGATCAACATAGTGATGTTCACCATTGAAAACTACTCCATCTCACGTGATGATCGGACATGGTTTAGTTGATTTGGATCACGTGATCATTTAGATGACTAGAGGGATGTCTATCTAAGTGGGAGTTCTCAAGTAATATGACAAATTGAACTTTAATTTATCATGAACTTAGTCCTGATAGTATTTTCATATCTATGTTGTAGATCAATAGCTTGCGATGTAGCTCCCCGTTTATTTTTGATATGTTCCTAGAGAAAAATAAGTTGAAAGATGTTAGTAGCTATGATGCGGACTAGCTCCATGATCTGAGGATTATCCTCATTGCTGCACAGAAGAATTATGTCCTTGATGCACCACTAGGTGACAGACCTATTGCAGGAGCAGAGGCGGACATTATGAACGTGACAAAGCTCGATATGATGACTACTTGATAGTTTAGTGCACCATGCTTTACGGCTTAGAGCCGGGACTTCAAAAATGTTTTGAACGCAACAAAGCATATAAGATGTTCGAAGAGTTGAAATTGGTATCTCATACTCATGCCCCATGTCAAGAGGTATGAAACCTCTGACAAGTACTTTGCCTACAAGATGGAGGAGAATAGCTCAACCAGTGAGCATGTGCTCAGATTGTCTGAGTACTACAATCACTTGAATCAAGTGGGAGTTAATCTTCCAGATAAGATAGTGATTGACAGAATTCTCTAGTCACTACCACCAAGTTATTAGAACTTCGTGATGAACTATAATATGCAAGGGATAACAGAAGCGATTCCCAAGCTCTTCATGATGCTGAAATCGACGAAGGTAGAAATCAAGAAAAGCATCAAGTGTTGATGGTTGACAAGTGTAACACCCTCGATGCGACTATAGCTCCCATGTGTCGAGGCACGACTTAGAGACATAATCGCATTGAAGGCATATGTCGCAAGTTAGGCAATCTTCACAACATCCCATGTGATATGAATAATAAAGGGGAGAACATAGTTGGCTTACACTCGCCACATCAATCAAGAACATAAATAACATTACATCATCCAAAACACTCATGGCTCGACTACGGCGCCAAAATAAAAGAGAACCCAACATGCGACACGGTCCCAATCACCCCCAACTGGGCACCACTACTGATCATCGGGAAAGGAAACGTAGTAACGCTGAGAGTCTTCGTTGAACTCCCACTTGAGCTCGTACTCGTCACCTGGAGCGGAATCACCTGGACCTACATCTGGAGTTATAGTATCTGTGAGCCACAGGGACTCAGCAATCTCGCACCCTCGCGATCAAGGCTATTTAAGCTTATAGGAAGGGTAAGGCAAATATGTGTGAAGCTGCAGTAAGCGACTAGCATATATGGTGGCTATCTTATTCGCAAAAGAGAGCGAGAAGAGGAGGCAAAGCGCGAGCGTGAAAAACTAGAGGAACAACCCGTGCAAGCATTACTCCAACACCATATCCACTTCCCGGACTCCGCCGAGAAGAGGCCATCACGGTAACACACTCAGTTGATTCATTTTAATTAAGTTAAGGTTCAAGTTATCTACAACCGGATATTAACAAATTCCCATCTGCCCGTAACCGCGGGCACGGCTTTCGAAAGTTCAATCCCTGCAGGGGAGTCCCAACTTAGCCCATGACAAGCTCTCACGGTCAACGAAGGAATAGACCTCCTCCCAAGACGTTCCGATCAGACTCGGTATCTCGGTAACTCAAGACACTTCGACAGGTTAAAACAAGACCAGCAAAACCGCCCGAATGTGCCGACAAATCCCAATAGGAGCTGCACATATCTCTTTCTCAGGGCACACTCAGATTGTCCTAGGTACGGGTAGGCTAGCCCAAAGTTGCCCCTGGTGGCCACCGGTAGCTGACAGGTGGACCAACACTCAGAGGAGCACTGGCCCGGGGGGTTAAAATAAAGATGACCCTTGAGTCTGCAGAACCCAAGGGAAAGAAAGGCTAGGTGTCAAATGGTAAAACCAAGGTTGGGCATTGCTGGAAAAGCTTTAATCAAGGTGAAATATCAAGGGGTTCCCATTATAACCCAACCGCGTAAGGAACGCAAAATCCGGGAACATAACACCGATATGACGGAAACTAGGGCGGCAAGAGTGGAACAAAACACTAGGCGAGAGGCCAAGCCTTCCACCCTTTACCAAGTATATAGATGCATTAAGATAACATGGCAATATAATGATATCCCAACAAGTAAATAAATGTTCCAACAAGGAACGGCCTCCAATCTTCACCTGCAACTAGCAACGCTATAAGAGGGGCTGAGCAAAGCGGTAACATAGCCAATCAACGGTTTGCTAGGACAATGGTGGGTTAGAGGTTTGACATGGCAATTTGGGAGGCTGGCAAGCAAGTGGTAGGCATCATAGCAATGGCATAGCAAAAGAGCGAGCAAACTAGCATAGCAAAGATAGTAGTGATTTCGAGGGTATGATCATCTTGCCTGCACAGTTGTCAGAGTTGACTGGATCCTCAAGAGCAAACTCAACGGGCTCCTCGTTAGCGAACTCGTCTCCCGGCTCTACCCAAACAAGACAAATAAGCAACAAGGATACAATCAACCACGTGCAAGACCAAGCAATATGATGAAATGATGATATGCTATGCGGGATGCGATGCGAGATGCAAAATGCAAGATATGACAGGAAATGCATGGACCTGGCCTCAACTTGGAAATCCAAGGGTGCCACTAGAAATATGAGATGAAATTGCTTGAAAACGATATAAAGAACGTCGGATTCGGAGTTACGGTTTGGAAATGGCAAGCGTTTAAAAATGACACCGGTCTGCGATTTACAGCAAGTAGGCATCTAAATGCAATGAGATGAACATGCTACAGCACCCAAACATGACAACAAAATGCATGGCAGGGATGTACACAAGATGCTTAACAAAAGTCTAGCACTGAGGTACGGCCAATTCATCCATTAAGAGGTTCAAACAAGCATGTCAAAAATGTAAATGCAAAACAGATTTCAGACTTAGTGAAATTAACAATTGTCTGAAATTTCAGATGACGAAGCCCTCTTCGGAGCAGCAAAACAACATGATACATGACCTGATTAAGACAAGTAAGAACATGGCATGGAGCTACTCAACAAGCTTAATAAAAGACCCAAAGTGACCTGGGGCCAAAAGGGTTCACAAAATATACTAACGGGCACACGAACATAGCTAAAACACAATCAGTTTTCAGACTTAGCGAAAACTGAGACATGCTGAAATATAACTCACGAAGGCATGTAAACGAGCTTGATGCACTCACTACGGTGCAAGTCATGGCAAGGCAATCATACATCCATTAAGAAGACACAAAATGCTAGCTAGACATGGCAAGAACAATGGCATAGCATGCACGGATCAACTACAATAACATCGGCAAAATCGCAAACAAGTTGACGATCTACCCAGATTCACAATGAAGCAAAAGTAGAGCTCGATTGGCTCACGCTAGGGTGCTCCATAATTGCAAGTAAAGACATGGATGGATAGAGCATAACATGATTAACAAAACTCTTTTACTGATCATCCTCAAAAGAGGCACGGATCACTAGGAAACAAGCCGAACATATGACATCATGAACTAAATAATCCCAGACTTAGTGAAAACTACAAGTCCCTGAAAACAGATTCACCGGGTGCCTCACTTTGCAAGCTTGCACAAGTCACCACACACATCCTAAAAATGCATGGGTTGCACCTCTGGAAAGAAGACAATATTCTTAACAAAACATATGAAGGACTCACAGGCATATCATGCACACAATAATCATGGCAAAAATGACAAAAGTCTAAGATGAACTAGCAGATCTGACAACTAACTCACGAAGCCTCCTTCTAACAGCATTTCGGGCATCAAGATGACCTAAATGAAAATGATGCAATAGAATGAAATGATATACTCCTCGAGATGAACATTTTGATATGCTATATGCATGAATCGGAGCTACGGGTGCAAAGTTACGGAGCCTCGAACAGAGCAACTTGGGCTGAAAATTTAAAGACTTAGAGGAAAAAAAACCCCAGATCTAGGGTTGCACGGAAACCGAAGCGCGGCGCTGCACTGTTCATGGAGGTCGCCGGAGATGACGGAGACGACGGCGGCCCGAGCGGGACGAACGGCGGCGAGGTCTCCCGGGCCCGGACCTCACCGGATCCAGCCGGTGAGGGTCGGAGAGGCGGCGGGGACGGCGCGGCCGGCCGCGGTGTGGGGCGGCGATGCGGTCTGAGCTCGCCGGCGCGGCGAGGCGGCGATGGCGCAGCGAGCTCCGGCTAGGCTCGGGGCGGAGCGGTGGCGAGGCGGCCCGCGGCGGCGGCGCCCGCCTGAGCCGAGGGAGGCGGTGGAGAGAGGAGGCGGCCTGGCGGCGGGGACTTCGGGCTCGCCGGGGCCCGGATCGGGCCTCCCGGGCCAGCGGCGGTGGTAGGTGGCGGAGGCCACGTGGCGCAGCGGGATAGGGCGGCGGCGGTGTGTCCGGCCGGGTCGGACAATGTCCGGCCGGCGCGAGGGGATTTATGGTTTCGGAGAGGGAGAGAGATCCGAAAAACGGGGGGTCTATTTATAGGCATAAGTGGAGCTAGGAGAGTCCAAATGCGGTGCGGTTTTCGGCCACGCGATCGTGATCAAACGCTCTAGGTGATGGAGCAGAGTTTGGTGGGTTTTGGGCCAAATTGGAGGGGTGTTGGGCTGCAACACACACAAGGCCTTTTCGGTCCCTCGGTTAACCGTTGGAGTATCAAACGAAGTCCAAATGATACGGAACTTGACAGGCGGTCTACCGGTAGTAAACCAAGGCCGCTTGGCAAGTCTCGGTCCAATCCGGAAATGTTTAATCCCCAAACACGAAAGAAAGCTAGAAATGACCACCGGAGGAGAACGAAGCGCCGGAATGCAAAACAGACAACGGGGAAAATGCTCGAATGCATGAGACGAACACGTATGCCAATGCAATGCACATGATGACATGATATGAGATGCATGACAAAGACAACAACACACGGAGACAAAGACCCGAACCCGAGGAATAAATATAACTTAACGCCGGAAACGGCAAGAGTTGGAGTACAAAAAAGGGAAAGTTACATCCGGGGTGTTACAACACTCCACCACTACGAAAAGATCTCGTCCCGAGATCTAGGACTGAAAGAACGCCGGGTACTCAGAACGGAGGTGATCCTCGCGTTCCCAGGTAGCTTCACGGTCAGAATGGTGTGACCACTTGACTTTGAGAAATTTGATTGACTTGTTGCGAGTCTTGCGTTCAGTCTCTTCAAGAATAGCAACTGGGTGCTCACGATAAGAGAGATCTTCTTGGAGCTCAATGTCCTTGAAGTTGATGGTGCGGTCAGCAGTCTTGAAGCACTTTCGAAGCTGAGAGACATGGAACACATCATGAACATTTGCAAAGTTTGAAGGAAGCTCGAGTTGATAGGCGAGGTCGCTTCTCTTGCTGACAATCTTGAAAGGTCCCACGTATCTAGGGGCAAGCTTCCCTTTGATACCGAAGCGACGAGTACCTTTCATAGGAGAGACACGGAGGTAAACATGATCTCCGATCTCGAAAGCCAAATCACGGTGCTTACTATCATAGTAGCTCTTCTGGCGGGATTGGGCTGCTTTGAGGTTATCACGAATGACTTTGCACATTTCTTCTGCTTCTGTGATTACGTCATTACCCAACAGCTGACGTTCACCGGTTTCAGACCAGTTGAGAGGGGTATGGCACTTCCTGCCATACAGAATTTCAAATGGGGCCTTGCCTGAACTTGCTTGAAAACTATTGTTGTAGGAGAATTCAGCATAAGGAAGATAATCCTCCCACTTCATGCCGAAGGAGATCACACAAGCCCTGAGCATATCTTCAAGAATCTGGTTGACACGCTCGACTTGACCGCTTGTTTGAGGATGGAAAGCAGTGCTGAAGAGGATGTTAGTGCCCATGGCCTTCTGAAAAGAATCCCAAAACTTGGAGGTAAAGATGCTGCCACGGTCCGAAGATATCACTTGAGGAATACCGTGCAGAGAGACAATGCGAGAGGTATAGAGTTCCACCAATTGAGCTGCAGTGATCGACTCTTTGATAGGCAGAAAGTGAGCTACTTTGGTGAGTTTGTCGATGACAACGAATATAGCATCATTGCCATGCTTGGACTTTGGAAACCCAGTCACGAAGTCCATTTCAATGTGGTCAAACTTCCATTCTGGAATGGCAAGAGTTTGGAGGAGACCCGCTGGCCTTTGGTGTTCTGCCTTCACTCTTCTGCAGACATCACATTCATTCACGAATTGAGCGATCTCGCGCTTTATTCGAGTCCACCAATAAGCTTGCTTAAGGTCTTGATACATCTTCGTGTTCCCAGGGTGGATGGAGAGGAGAGAATTGTGAGCCTCATTCATGATCACATTACGGAGGTCACCTTTGGGCACAACAATACGATCCTCGAAGAAGAGAGTGTCCTTGTCATCAAGGCGGTAGCACTTGTACTTGGACTGACTCTTGGAAATCCCAATCTTCACCTTTTTCACCATAGCATCAAGAAGCTGGGCTTGGCGAATCTGGTCTTCTAAGGTAGGAGAGACTAGAAGGCTGGCGAGGAAACCTTGAGGAACAACTTGCAGATTAAGTTTGCGGAAAGCTTCACAAAGCTCGGGTTGATAAGGCTTAAGAATCAGACTGTTGCAGTAAGCCTTCCTGCTCAAAGCGTCAGCAATCACATTGGCCTTGCCTGGAGTGTACTCAATACTCGGATTATACTCTTGAATCATTTCGACCCATCGAGTTTTCCTGAGGTTGAGATTAGGCTGAGTGAAGATGTACTTGAGACTCTTGTGATCAGTGAAAATGTCCACTTTTCTTCCCAATAGAAGATGTCTCCAAGTCAAAAGCGCATGCACAACTGCCGCCAACTCGAGATGATGAGTGGGGTAGTTCTTCTCATTAGGCTTCAGCTGGCGAGATGTATAAGCAACAACTTTCTTCTCTTGCATCAAAACTGCGCCAAGACCTTGGAGAGAGGCATCACAAAAGACCTCGTACGGTTTGGATTCATCAGGTGGAGTCAGAACTGGAGCAGTGATCAATTTCTTTTTCAAAGTGTTGAAAGCAATATCACACTCCGGAGACCAAATGTACTTGACGTTCTTCTGAAGAAGATTTGAGAGAGGCTTCGCGATCTTAGAAAAGTTTTCAACGAATCTTCGGCAATAGCTTGCGAGACCGAGAAAACTGCGGAGTTGCTTCATGTTCTGAGGAGGTTCCCAATTCACAATTGCAGACACCTTCTCGGGATTCACGGCAATGCCCTTGGCAGAGATGATATGACCAAGATAAAGAACCTCATCGAGCCAAAATTCGCACTTGGAGAACTTAGCATAGAACTGATGTTCTCTGAGCTTATCAAGAACCAAACGCAAGTGCTTGGCATGATCTTCCTTGTTCTTGGAGAAAACCAGAATGTCGTCGAGATAGACCAAAACGAAGTCATTGGTGTAGGCATTGAAGATGAAGTTCATCATGCGAGAGAACGTCGGAGGAGCGTTGGCGAGGCCAAAAGACATGACAGTGTATTCATATGAACCAAAGCATGTTCTGAATGCTGTCTTGGGAATATCTTCTTCACGAATGCGAATCTGGTGATAATCCATACGGAGATCAAGCTTGGAGAATACTTGGGCACCTTTGAGTTGTTCGAACAGCTCATTGATGTTGGGAAGTGGGTATTTGTTCTTGATGGTCTTCTTGTTCACCGGACGGTAATCAACACAAAGTCGGTCTGTTCCATCCTCCTTCTTCACAAAAAGAACACCACAACCCCACGGAGAAGAACTAGGCCAGATGAGACCCATTCTCTCTTGCTCATCGAGTTGCTTCTTCAGCTCCTTCAACTCTTCAGGTCCGAGCTTGTAAGGACGCTTGCACACAGGTTCCGTGCCAGGCTCAAGTTCAATAACGAATTCAACTGGCCGGTGCGGAGGCATTCCTGGGAGCTCTTCTGGAAAGACGTCTTGATATTCGCAAACGACTGGAATTTGCGAGATGGCATCCAATTCACCCTTCTCATTGAGAGAAAACAGACGAATGGTATCATCACGAGCGGCAAAGACAATTACATCCTCAAACGAATGAGTCAATTGAATCTGCCTGGTTGCACAATCAAGCTGAGCCTTGTGCTTAGAAAGCCAATCCATTCTGAGAATAAGATCAATATCCGAGTCACTGAGAACCGTTGGAGAAGCCAAGAACTTGTAGTCACCCAAAGTGATAGTACATCCGGAACGATGGAGTTAGCCTGCATGCGCTTACCGGGAGAGACAACTGCTAAAGGACTAGGAAAAACTTGTGAAACCAATTCATGCCTATTTGTAAACGGTCTCGAGATGAAGCAATGCGATGCACCAGTGTCAAAAAGAACTTTAGCAAGAATATCATTAACAGGAAGGTTACCCATGATCACATCTGACGAGTCCTCTGCCTGAGATGCATTCATCAAATTGACCTTGGCATGCTTGGGGTTATGCTTGACCACGGCTGTACTTGCCGATCTGACAGGAGGAGGAGGAGGAAGACGCCTCTGGTTGAGACACTTGTGGGCATAGTGACCCTTTTGTTGGCACTTGTTACACATGACCTCAGAAAGCGGACGGTGATATGGAGCACTCAATCTTGGAGCTTGAGACGAAGTCTTGTTCTAAAAGCCAGGGTTGGGTGGGTGGGAAGAACCACTGCCACCTTTACTCTTTTGCTGATACGGCTGACGGAACGGAGGAGGAGGAAGCCAAAACTTCTGCTGCTTGGCCACTTGAGTAGAGGAAGAAGGAGTAACATCTCTGACTCGCTTCCTGGAAGCATCACACCTCAACTGAGCAGCCTCTTGCTTCAATGCCATGTTGTAGAACTCATCGTATCTCAAGGGCTCAAAGAGAACAAGATCGAGCTGAATTTCTTCTCTGAGACCACCCCTGAACTGATATATCATGCTCTTCTCAGCAGAGACGTCCTGCTTGGCAAAGCAGGCGAGCTTCTGGAACAACTTGTTGTAGTCATAGACAGACAAAGAGCCTTGCTTCAGATTGTGGAATTCCTCACGCTTGCTTTCAACCACGCTCTGCGGAATATGATGAGCTCGGAAATCTCGACGGAAATCATCCCAAGTGATAACACATCCACCTCTGGAGTCCTTGTACTGCTGGAACCATTCTGTGGCTTGATCTTTGAGTTGGAAGGAAGCGAACTTGACAAAGTCCTCAGGCCTGACGTTACTGCACTCGAAATGCTTACACAGATCCACAAGCCAATCGTCAGCATCGGTTGCCTCAACACAATTGCTGAAAGTCTTTGGCCCGTTAGCAAGGAACTGGTTGAGTGTAGCGAAGTGACTCTGATTGCTGCCTTGATTCCCTTGACTGCCTTGATTGCGCTCTTGGAGAATTTGCATGATCAGCTGTGTGTTTGCATTGGTTGCGGCCATCACAGCTTGCCATGCCTCTGGAGGAGGTGGAGGCGGTGGCGGATCAGGATTCGGAGTCGTGCGCGTTGGAGGAGCCATCCTGAAGAGGTTGACCACCATTAGCACGTTGATAGATAAATATTGAAGCTGCATCCAACGGAATGAAAATTGCAACATATAGTCTTCACATCCGAACAAAATGAACGAATGCATTCCTCTTGAAATGGTCACATATCCATAAATTCAGAAGCCACGTAGAATTAGGTAGAAGAAGTAAAACAAGTTTTACAAGATACGGCTCGAGAACGAATAATCGGTAAGAAATCCCAATCTCAAACCAATATCCGTGGAAGAAGAACTAGAGCTACGAGAATTCCCACCTATGAAACTCCCGAAACTTTCCGGTTATGCAATTAGGTGTTGGGGATACAGGGGAAGCATAATATCTCACCCAAACTAGCAAATCCTACATCCAGCTGTATCCATCCTTCAACACATAACCAAGAAACCTTCGGAAACCATCTACCTCAACCTTCGAAAAGCATCCGTTATGCAAGTTATGGCGATACTCCTGAACTCCCGCCCCAGTACTGGGTGGCGTCGAGGTTATCTCACCAACGAACTGCATAAAAGAGATTTTCGATGTCGGCGAACATATCTCAAGTATTCCAGAATTGCAACGATAAAATTATGATGACAACACCTCAGAGCTCAACTCCCCGGGACACTTCCACTAAACCCCTGACAGGAGGCACCAAGACAATGTTCTCATCATAAGCCATCGGAACGATTCCAAGATACTCGCGTGATCCTAAAAAAAATTGTGAAATTTGAGAAGAGAAGAGTCAAAACTCTACGTCAGGATGCCTTACCAGAGCGATGAGGAGACTGGGAAGTAAAAAGAATTCCTAAGCTCTCCGATATATAATTCCTAAAAGACTCAAAACATTTTTCTGGACACAACTCAGCCGCTAAAAACGATCAAGCAATGGGGCTCCTAAGGTCCGGGAAGGCTCTGATTACCAACTTGTAACACCCTCGATGCGACTATAGCTCCCACGTGTCGAGGCACGACTTAGAGACATAATCGCATTGAAGGCATATGTCGCAAGTTAGGCAATCTTCACAACATCCCATGTGATATGAATAATAAAGGGGAGAACATAGTTGGCTTACACTCGCCACGTCAATCAAGAACATAAATAACATTACATCATCCAAAACACTCATGGCCCGACTACGCCGCCAAAATAAAAGAGAACCCAACATGCGACACGGTCCCAATCACCCCCAACTGGGCACCACTACTGATCATCGGGAAAGGAAACGTAGTAACGCTGCGAGTCTTCGTCAAACTCCCACTTGAGCTCGTACTCGTCACCTAGAGTGGAATCACCTGGACCTGCATCTGGAGTTATAGTATCTGTGAGCCACAGGGACTCAGCAATCTCGCACCCTCACGATCAAGGCTATTTAAGCTTATAGGAAGGGTAAGGCAAATATGTGTAGAGCTGCAGTAAGCGACTAGCATATATGGTGGCTATCTTATTCGCAAAAGAGAGCGAGAAGAGGAGGCAAAGCGCGAGCGTGAAAAACTAGAGGAACAACCTGCGCAAGCATTACTCCAACACCGTGTCCACTTCCCGGACTCCGCCGAGAAGAGGCCATCACGGTAACACACTCAATGTTCATTTTAATTAAGTTAAGGTTCAAGTTATCTACAACCGGACATTAACAAATTCCCATCTGCCCACAACCGCGGGCACGGCTTTCGAAAGTTCAATCCCTGCAGGGGAGTCCCAACTTAGCCCATGACAAGCTCTCATGGTCAACAAAGGAATAGACCTCCTCCCAAGACGTTCCGATCAGACTCGGTATCTCGGTAACTCAAGACACTTCGACAGGTTAAAACAAAACCAGCAACACCGCCCGAATGTGCCGACAAATCCCGATAGGAGCTGCACATATCTCTTTCTCAGGGCACACTCAGATTGTCCTAGGTACGGGTAGGCCAGCCCAGAGTTGCCCCTGGTGGCCACGGGTAGCTGACAGGTGGACCAACACTCAGAGGAGCACTGGCCCGGGGGGTTAAAATAAAGATGACCCTTGAGTCTGCAGAACCCAAGGGAAAGAAAGGCTAGGTGGCAAATGGTAAAACCAAGGTTGGGCATTGCTGGAAAAGCTTTAATCAAGGCGAAATATCAAGGGGTTCCCATTATAACCCAATCGCGTAAGGAACGCAAAATCCGGGAACATAACACCGATATGACGGAAACTAGGGCGGCAAGAGTGGAACAAAACACTAGGCGAGAGGCCGAGCCTTCCACCCTTTACCAAGTATATAGATGCATTAAGATAACATGGCAATATAATGATATCCCAACAAGTAAATAAATGTTCCAACAAGGAACGGCCACCAATCTTCACCTGCAACTAGCACCGCTATAAGAGGGGCTGAGCAAAGCGGTAACATAGCCAATCAACGGTTTGCTAGGACAATGATGGGTTAGAGGGTTGACATGGCAATTTGGGAGGCTGGCAAGCAAGTGGTAGGCATCGTAGCAATGGCATAGCAAAAGAGCGAGCAAACTAGCATAGCAAAGATAGTAGTGATTTTGAGAGTATGATCATCTTGCCTGCACAGTTGTCAGAGTTGACTGGATCCTCAAGAGCAAACTCAACGGGCTCCTCATTAGCGAACTCGTCTCCCGGCTCTACCCAAACAAGACAAACAAGCAACAAGGATACAATCAACCACGTGCAAGACCAAGCAATATGATGAAATGATGATATGCTATGCGGGATGCGATGCAGGATGCAAAATGCAAGATATGACAGGAAATGCATGTACCTGGCCTCAACTTGGAAATCCAAGGGTGCCACTGGAAAGATGAGACGAAATCGCTTGAAAACGATATAAAGAACGCCGGACTCGGAGTTACGGTTTGGAAATGGCAAGCGTTTCAAAAATGACACCGGTCTGCGATTTACAGCAAGTAGGCATCTAACAAAAGTCTAGCACTGAGCTACGGCCAATTCATCATTAAGTGGTTCAAATAAGCATGTCAAAAACGCAAATGCAAAACAGATTTTAGACTTAGTGAAATTAACAATTGTCTGAAATTTCAGATGACGAAGCCCTCTTCGGAGCAGCAAAACAACATGATACATGACCTGATTAAGACAAGTAAGAACATGGCATGGAGCTACTCAACAAGCTTAATAAAAGACCCAAAGTGACCTGGGGCCAAAAGGGTTCACAAAATATACTAACGGGCACACGAACATAGCTAAAACACAATCAGTTTTCAGACTTAGTGAAAACTGAGACATGCTGAAATATAACTCACGAAGGCATGTAAACAAGCTCGATGCACTCACTACGGTGCAAGTCATGGCAAGGCAATCATACATCCATTAAGAAGACACAAAATGCTAGCTAGACATGGCAAGAACAATGGCATAGCATGCACGGATCAACTACAATAACATCGGCAAAATCGCAAACAAGTTGACGATCTGCCCAGATTCACAACAAAGCAAAAGTAGAGCTCGATTGACTCAAGCTAGGCTGCTCCATAATTGCAAGTAAAGACATGGATGGATAGAGCCTAATATGATTAACAAAACTCCTTTACTGATCATCCTCAAAAGAGGCATGGATCACTAGGAAACAAGCCGAACATATGGCATCATGAGCTAAATAATCCCAGACTTAGTGAAAACTACTAAGTCCCTGAAAATAGATTCACCGGGTGCCTCACTTTGCAAGCTTGCACAAGTCACCACACACATCCTAAAAATGCATGGGTTGCACCTCTGGAAAGAAGACAAAATCCTTAACAAAACATATGAAGGACTCACAGGCATATCATGCACACAATAATCATGGCAAAAATGACAAAAGTCTAAGATGAACTAGCAGATCTGACAATTAACTCACGAAGCCTCCTTCTAACAGCATCTCGGGCATCAAGATGAACTCAAAAGAAAATGATGCAATGGAATGAAATGATGTACTCCTCGAGACGGACATTTTGATATGCTATATGCATGAATCGGAGCTACGGGTGCAAAGTTACGGAGCCTCGAACAGAGCAACCCCAGATCTAGGGTTGCATGGAAACCGAGGCGCGGCGCTGCACTGTTCACGGAGGTCGCCGGAGATGACGGAGACGACGGCGGTCGGAGCGGGACGAACGGCGGCGAGGTCTCCCGGGCCCGGACCTCAGCGGATCCGGCCGGTGGGGGTCGGAGAGGCGGCGGGGAC
>NC_041388.1:596688562-596725720 GCF_002162155.2 Triticum dicoccoides
ACAATGTCCGGCCGACGCGAGGGGATTTAGGGTTTCGGAGAGGGAGAGAGATCCAAAAACGGGGGGGGGGGGTCTATTTATAGGCATAAGTGGAGCTAGGAGAGTCCAAATGAGGTGCGGTTTTCGGCCACGCGATCGTGATCAAACGCTCTAGGTGATGGAGCAGAGTTTGGTGGGTTTTGGGCCAAATTGGAGGGGTGTTGGGATGCAACACACACGAGGCCTTTTCGGTCCCTCGGTTAACCGTTGGAGTATCAAACGAAGTCCAAATGATACGAAACTTGACAGGCGGTCTACCGGTAGTAAACCAAGGCCGCTTGGCAAGTCTCGGTCCAATCCGGAAATGTTTAATCCCCACACACAAAAGAAAGCTAGAAATGACCACCGGAGGAGAACGAAGCGCCGGAATGCAAAACGGACAACGGGGAAAATGCTCGAATGCATGAGACGAACACGTATGCCAATGCAATGCACATGATGACATGATATGAGATGCATGACAAAGACAACAACACACGGAGACAAAGACCCGAACCCGAGGAATAAATATAACTTAACGCCGGAAACGGCAAGAGTTGGAGTACAAAAAAGGGAAAGTTACATCCGGGGTGTTACAACAAGACCACTAGTTTCAAGTAAAAGGGCAAGGGAAAGAAAGGGGACTTCAAGAATAATGGCAAGCAAGTTGCCACTCCCATGAACAAGCCCAAAGCTAGACCCAAGCCTAAAACTGAGTGCTTCTACCGCAAAGGAAATGGTCACTGGAAGTGGAACTACTCTAGATACTTGGCGGATAAGAAGGATGGCAAAGTGAACAAAGGTATATTTGATATACATGTTATTGATGTGTAATTTACTAGTGTTTATAGGAAACCCCTTGGTATTTGATACTGGTTCAGTTGCTAAAAGTAGTAACTCGAAATGGGAGTTGCAGGATGAACAAAAAACTAGTTAAGGGTGAAGTGACGATGTGTTTTGGAAGTAGTTCCAAGATTGATATGATCATCATCCCACACTCCCTATACTTTCGGGATTAGTGTTGAACCTAAATAAGTGTTATTTGGTGTTTGCGTTGAGCATGAATATGATTTAATCATGTTTATTGCAATACGGTTATTCATTTAAGTTAGAGAATAAATGTTATTCTGTTTACATGAATAAAACCTTCTGTGGTCATACACCCAAGGTGAATGGTTTATTGAATCTCGATCGTAGTAATACACATACTCATAATATTGAAGCCAAAAGATGCAAAGTTAATAATGATAGTGCAACTTATATGTGGCACTGTCGTTTAGGTCATATTGGTGTAAAGAGCATGAAGAAACTCCATGCTGATGGGCTTTTGGAATCACCTGATTATGAATCCCTTGATGCTTGCGAACCATCCCTCATGGGCAAGATGACTAAGACTCCGTTCTCGGAACAATGGAGCGAGCAACTGACTTATTGGAAATAATACATACTGATTTATGGGGTGCAATGAGTGTTGAGGCTCGCGATGGGTATCATTATTTTCTGACCTTCACAGATGATTTGAGCATATATGGGTATATCTACTTGATGAAACATAAGTCTGAAACATTTGAAAAGTTAAAGAATTTTAGAATGAAGTGGAAAATCATCATAACAAGAAAATAAAGTTTCTAGGATCTGATTGTTGAGGAGAATATTTGAGTTACGAGTTTGGTCTTCATTTGAAACAATGCGAAATAGTTTCGCAACTCACGCCACCTAGAACACCACAGCGTAATGGTGTGTCCGAACATCGTAATCGCACTTTACTAGGTATGGTGCGATCTATGATGTCTCTTACCGATTTACCGCTATTGTTTTGGGGTTATGCATTAGAGATAGCTGCATTCACGTTAGATAGGGCACCATCTAAATCTGTTGTGATGACACCGTATGAACTATGGTTTGGCAAGAAACCAAAGCTGTCATTTCTTAAAGTTTGGGGTTGCGATGCTTATGTGAAAAAGTTTCAAACTGATAAGCTCGAACCCAAATCAGAGTAGTGCGTCTTCATAGGATACCCAAAAGAAACTGTTGGGTACACGTTCTATCACAGATCCGAAGGCAAGATATTTTGTTGCTTAGAATGGATCCTTTCTAGAGGAGTTTCTCTCGAAAGAAGTGAGTGGGAGGAAAGTAGAACTTCATAAGGTAATTGTACCTACTCCTGAATTGGAAAGTAGTTCATCATACAAATCAGTTCAAGTGATTCCTACACCAATTAGTGAGGAAGCTAATGATGATGATCATGAAACTTCAGATCAAGTTACTACCGAACCTCATAGGTCAACCAGAGTACGGTCCGCACCAGAGTGGTAGGGTAATCCTATTTTGGAGGTCATGTTACTTGACCATGACGAACCTACGAACTATGAGGAAGCGATGATGATCCCAGTTTCCGCAAAATGGCTTGAAGCCATGAAATCTGAGATGAGATCCATGTATTAGAACAAAGTATGGACTTTGATTGACTTGCTCGTTGTTCGGCAAGCCATTAAGAATAAATGGATTTTCAAGAGGAAGACGGTCACTGATAGTAGTGTTACTATCTACAAAGCTCAAATTGTCGCAAAAGGTTTTCGACAAGTTCAAGATGTTGACTACGATGACATTTTCTCACTCGTAGCGATGCTTAAGTCTGTCCGAATCATGTTAGCAATTGCCACATTTTATGAAATCTGGCAAATGGATGTCAAAACTACATTTCTTAATGGATTTCTTAAAGAAGAGTTGTATATGATGCAACAAGAAGGTTTTGTCGATCCTAAAGGTGCTAACAAAATGAGCAAACTCCAGCGATCCATCTATGGACTGGTGCAAGGATCTCAGAGTTGGAATATATGCTTTGATAAAGTGATCAAAGCATATGGTTTTATACAGACTTGTGGTGAGGCCTGTATTTACAAGAAAGTGAGTGGGAGCACTACAACATTTCTTATAAGTATATGTGAATGACATATTGTTGATCGGAAATAATGTAGAATTTTCTGGAAAGCATAAAGGAGTGCTTGAAAGGAGTTTTTCAAAGAAAGACCTTGGTGAAGCTACTTACGTATTGAGCGTCAAGATCTATAGAGATAGATCAAGACGCTTGATATATTTTCAATGAGTACATACCTTGACAAGATTTTGAAGTAGTTCAAAATGGAATAGTCAAAGAAGGAGTTCTTGCCTGTGTTGCAAGGTGTGAAGTTGAGTAAAGACTCAAAACCTGACCACGGCAGAAAATAGAAAGAGAATGAAAAGTCATTCCCTATGCCTCGGTCATAGGTTCTATAAAGTATGCCATGCTGTGTACCAGACCTATTGTGTACCTCACCATAAGTTTGGCAAGAGGGTACAATAGTGATCCAGGAGTGGATCACTGGACAACGGTCAAAAATATACTAAGTGGAATAAGGAAATGTTTCTCGATTATGAAGGTGACAAAGAGTTCGTCGTAAAGAGTTACGTTGATGCAAGCTTTGACACTGATCTAGATGACTCTAAGTCTCGATCTAGATACATATTGAAAGTGGGAGCAATGAGCTAGAGTAGCTCCGTGCAAAGAACTGTAGACATAGAAATTTTGCAAAATACATACGGCTCTGAATGTGGCAGACTCGTTGACTAAATTTCTCTCACAAGCAAAACATGATCACTCTTTGGGTGTTAATCAGACAAAGATGTGAACTAGATTATCGACTCTAGTAAACCCTTTGGGTGTTAGTCACATGGAAATGTGAACTAATCACATAAATATGTGAACTATTGGTGTTAAATCACATAACAATGTGAACTAGATCATTTACTCTAATGCAAGTGGGAGACTGAAGGAAATATGCCCTAGAGAAAATAATAAAGTTGTTATTTATATTTCCTTCTATCATGATAAATGTTTATTATTCATGCTAGAATTGTATTAACCGGAAACTTAGTAAATGTGTGAATACATAGACAAACGGAGTGTCACTAGTATGCCTCTACTTGACTAGCTCGTTGAATCAAAGATGGTTAAGTTTCCTAGCCATAGACATGAGTTGTCATTTGATTAACGGGATCACATCATTAGAGAATGATGTGATTGACTTGACCCATCTGTTAGCTTAGCACGATGATCGTTTAGTTTGTTGCTATTCCTTTCTTCATAACTTATACATGTTCCTATGACTATGAGATCATGCAACTCCTGAATACCGGAGGAACACTTTGTGTGCTACTAAACGTCACAACATAACTGGGTGATTATAAAGGTGCTCTACAGGTGTCTCCGATGGTACTTGTTGAGTTGGCATAGATCGAGGTTAGGATTTGTCACTCTGATTGTCGGAGAGGTATCTCTGGGCCCTCTCAGTAATGCACATCACTATAAGCCTTGCAAGCAATGTGACTAATGAGTTGCGGGATGATGCATTACGGAATGTGTAAAGAGACTTGCCTGTAACGAGATTGAACTAGGTATGAGGATACCGACGATTGAATCTCGGGCAAGTAACATACCGATGACAAAGGGAACAACATATGTTGTTATGCGGTTTGACCGATAAAGATCTTCATAGAACATGTAGGAGCCAATATGAGCATCCAGGTTCCTCTATTGGTTATTGACCGGAGATGTGTCTCGGTCATGTCTACATAGTTCTCGAACCCGTAGGGTCCGCATGCTTAACGTTCGGCGACGATCGGTATTATGAGTTTATGTGTTTTTATGTATCTAAGGTAGTTTAGAGTCCCGGATGAGATCCGGGACATGACGAGGAGTCTCGAAATGGTCAATATGTAAAGATCGATATATTGGACAACTATATTCGGACATCGAAAAGGTTCCGAGTGATTCGGGTATTTTTTGGAGTACCGGAGAGTTATGGGAATTAGCCGGGGAGTATATGGGCCTTATTGGGCTTTAGGGGAAAGAGAGAGGGAAGGCTGCCCCCCCAAGGCCTAGTCCTAATTGTACTAGGGGGAGGGGCGGCGCCTCCTCCTTCCTTCTCTTCTCTTTTCCCTTTCCTTCCCCCCTAATCCTACTACATGGAAGGGGGAATCCTATTCCCGGTGGGAGTAGGACTCCCCAGGGCGCGCCATAGTAGAGGGCCGGCCCTCCCCCTCCTCCACTCCTTTGTATACGGGGGAGGGGGCACCCCATGGACACAAAAGTTGATCAGTTGATCTTTTAGCTGTGTGCGGTGCCCCCTCCACCATAATCCACCTCGGTCATATCATAGCGGTGCTTAGGCGAAGCCCTGCATCGGTAGCATCATCATCACCGTCATCACACCGTCGTGCTGACGGAATTCTCCCTCGAAGCTCTGTTGAATCGGAGTTTGTGGGACGTCACCAAGCTGAATGTGTGCTGAACTCGGAGGTGTCGTACCTTCGGTACTTGTATCGGTTGGATCATGAAGATGTATGACTACATCAACCGCTTTCTCATAACGCTTCCACTTACGGTCTACGAGGGTACGTGGACGACACTCTCCACTCTCGTTGCTATGCATCACCATGATCTTGCGTGTGCGTAGGATTTTTTTTGAAATTACTACTTCCCCAACAATAAGTTCACGAGGTCATGGAACTCGCAAGTTGATCACCAAAACATACATCAAGTGGATCACATGAATATCCCATTCTCACCACAGATAAGCACATGCAAGACATACATCAAGTGTTCTCAAATCCTTAAAGACTCAATCCGATAAGATAACTTCAAAGGGAAAACTCAATCCATTACAAGAGAGTAGAGGGCGAGAGCATCATAAGATCCAACTATAATATCAAAGCTCGTGATACATCAAGATCGTGCCGAATCAAGAACAAGAGAGAGAGAGAGAGAGAGAGAGAGAGAGAGAGAGAGAGAGATCAAACACATAGCTACTGGTACATACCCTCATCCCCGAGGGTGAACTACTCCCTCCTCGTCATGGAGAGCACCAGGATGATGAAGATGGCCACCGGAGAGGGATTCCCCCTCCGGCAGGGTGCCGGAATGGGTCTAGATTGGTTTTCGGTGGCTACAGAGGCTTGCAGCAGCGGATATCCCGATCTAGGTTATGTTCTGAAAGTTTGGGTGTATATAAGAGGTTTTGGCATCGGGAACAAGTCAGGGGGGTCTCCGAGGCAACCACGAGATAGGGGGCGCACCCAGGGGGGTAGGGCGCGCCCCCACCCTCATGGTGGCCTCGGGACTCTTCTGGCCCATCTCTGGTACTCCATGGGCTTCTTCTGGTCCAAAAATAATCTCCGTGAAATTTCACGTCAATTGGACTCCGTTTGGTTTTCCTTTTATGTAAAACTCAAAAACAAGGAAAAAACAGAAACTGGCACTGGGCTCTAGGTTAATAGGTTAGTCCCCAAAATCTTACAAAATATCATACAAATGCATATAAAACATCCTAGATGGATAATATAATAGCATGGAACAATAAAAAATTATAGATGCGTTGGAGACGCATCAAGCATCCCCAAGCTTAATTCCTGCTCGTGCTCGAGTAGGTAAATGATAAAAATAATCATCCCCAAACTAGCATGACTCTAATATCACCTTCCTCATGTCTCAAAACAATCACCAAGCATCAAACTTCTCATGGTATTCGATGCACTTTATATGAAAGTTTTTATTATATCCCTCTTGGATGCCCATCATATTAGGACTAGTTTCATAACCAAAGCAAATTACCATGCTGTTTAGAAATCTCAAAATAATATAAGTGAAGCATGGGAGTTCATCTATTTCTTCAAAATAAAACCACCATCGTGCTCTAAATCGATATAAGTGAAGCACTAGAGCAAATGACAAACTACTCCGAAAGATATAAGTGAAAATCAATGAGTAGTCGAATAATTATGCAACTATGTGAAAACTCTCTAACATTTAAGAATTTAAGATCTTGGTAATTTATTCAAACAGCAAGCAAAACAAGAGAAAATAAAAATGATGCTCCAAGCAAAACACATATCATGTGGTGAATAAAAATATAGCCTCAAGTAAAGTTACCGATGAACGAAGACGAAAGAGGGGATGCCATCTGGGGCATCCCCAAGCTTAGGCTCTTGGTTGTCCTTGAATATTACCTTGGGCTGCCTTGGGCATCCCCAAGGTTAGGCTCTTTCCACTCCTTATTCCATAGTCCATCGAATATTTACCCAAAACTTGAAAACTTCACAACACAAAACTCAACAGAAAACTCGTATGCTCAGTTAGTATAAGAAAATAAAATCACCACTCTTGGTAATGTTGTGAACTCATTCTTTATTTATATTGGTGTAATATCTACTGTATTCCAACTTCTCTATGGTTCCTACCCTCCGATACTACTCACAGATTCATCAAAATAAGCAAACAACACATAGAAAACAGAATCTGTCAAAAACAGAACAGTCTATAGTAATCTGTAGGTTTAGAATACTTCTGTAACTCCAAAAGTCCTGAGAAATTAGGAAGTCCTAGGCAATTTGTTTATTAACCTACTGCAATTGGAATTGGTATTTTATCGCTCTATAGTAAAAAATGAAAATTATTCTCGTGAGCGAATACTTTCTTTTTTTATAGCAAGATCAAATAACAATCACCCAAGAAGATCGTAAAGGTTTTACTTGGCACAAACACTAACTAACATAAAAAAACACAATCATAACAGATGATAGATGATTTATTTATTACTAAATAGTAACAAAATGCAAGGAAGAAATATCAAATTAGGTTGCCTCCCAACAAGCGCTATCGTGTAACGCCCCTAGCTAGGCATGATGAATTCAATGATGCTCACATAAAGGATAAGAATTGAAACATAAGGAGAGAATCATGAAGAATATTACTAGCACATTTAAGTCTAACCCACTTCCTATGCATAGAGATTTTGTGAGCAAACAATTTGTGGGAATAAGAATCAACTTGCATAGGAAGGTAAAACAAGCAAATCTTCAAGATTTTCAACACATAGAGAGGAAACTTGATATTATTGCAATTCCTACAAGCATATGTTCCCCCCTCATAATAATTACATGTAGGATTATAAGAAAATTCAATAATATAGCTATCACAAAACATATTCTTAACACGATCCACATGTATGCAAAGTTGACACTCTTCCGAAATAGTGGGATTAACATTAACTAAAGTCATGACCTCTCCAAACCCACTTTCATAATTATCATAATAAGATTCAACACCCTCCAAAATAGTGGTATCATTACTTCCTAAAGTTGACACTCTCCCAAACCCACTTTCATCAATATAATCATCATAAATAGGAGGCATGCTATCATCAAAATAAATTTGCTCATCAAAATTTGGGGGACAAAAAATATCATCTTCATCAAACATAGCATCCCCAAGCTTGTGGCTTTGCATATCATTAGCATCGTGGATATTCAAAGAATTCATAATAACAACATTGCAATCATGCTCATCATCCAAAGATTTAGTGCCAAACATTTTAATACATTCTTCTTCTAACACTTTGGCACAATTATCAGAATCCTTATTTTCACGAAAGACATTAAAAAGAGAAGCATATGAGGCAACCTTAATTCCATTTTTTGTAGTTTTATTTTATAGACTAAACTGGTGACAAAACAAGAAACTAAAAGATTCGATTGCAAGATCTAAAGATATACCTTCAAGCGCTAACCTCCCCGGCAACGGCGCCAGAAAATGGCTTGATGTCTACTACACAACCTTCTTCTTGTAGACGTTGTTGGGCCTCCAAGTGCAGAGGTTTGTAGGACAGTAGCAAATTTCCCTCAAGTGGATGACCTAAGGTTTATCAATCTATGGGAGACGTAGAATGAAGATGGTCTCTCTCAAACAACCCTGCAACCAAATAACAAAGAGTCTCTTGTGTCTCCAACACACCCAATACAATGGTAAATTGTATAGGTGCACTAGTTCGGCGAAGAGATGGTGATACAAGTGCAATATGGATGGTAGATATAGGTTTTTGTAATCTGAAAATATAGAAACAGCAAGGTAACTAATGATAAAAGTGAGCACAAACGGTATTGCAATGCGTTGAAACAAGGCCTAGGTTTCATACTTTCACTAGTGCAAGTTCTCTCAAAAAGGATAACATAATTAGATCACATAACAATACCTCAACATGCAACAAAGAGTCACTCCAAACTCACTAATAGCGGAGAAAAACGAACAGATTATTGTAGGGTACGAAACACCTCAAAGTTATTGTTTCTGGTCGATCTATTCAAGAGTCTGTAGTAAAATAACACGAAGCTATTCTTTCCGTTCAATCTATCCTAGAGTTCGTACTAGAATAACATCTTAAGACACAAATCAACCAAAACCCTAATGTCACCTAGATACTCCAATGTCACCTCAAGTATCCGTGGGTATCATTATACGATATGCATCACACAATCTCAGATTCATTTATTCAACCAACACAAAGAACTTCAAAGAGTGCCCCAAAGTTTCTACCGGAGAGTCAAGACGAAAACGTGTGCCAACCCCTATGCATAAGTTCACGAGGTCACGGAACTCGCAAGTTGATCACCAAAACATACATCAAGTGGATCACGTGAATATCCCATTGTCACCATAGATAAGCACATGGAAGACATACATCAACTGTTCTCAAATCCTTAAAGACTCAATCCGATAAGATAACTTCAAAGGGAAAACTCAATCCATTACAAGGGAGTAGAGGGGAGAAACATCATAAGATCCAACTATAATAGCAAAGCTCATGATACATCAAGATCGTGCTGAATCAAGAACACGATAGAGAGAAAGATCAAACACATAGTTACTGGTACATACCCTCAGCCCCGAAGGTGAACTACTCCCTCCTCGTCATGGAGAGCGTCGGGATGATGAAGATGGCCACCGGAGAGGGATTCCCCCATCTGGCAGGGTGCCAGAACGGGTCTAGATTGCTTTTTGGTGGCTACAGAGGTTTGCGGCGGCGGAACTCCCGATCTAGGTTATGTTCTGGAAATTTGGATATATATAAGAGGTTTTGGCGTCAGGAACAAGTCAGGAGGGTCTCCGAGGCGGCCACGAGATAGGGGAGTGCGCCCAGGGGGTAGGGCACGCCCCCACCCTCGCGGTGGCCTCGGGACTCTTCTGGCCCATCGCCGGTACTCCGTGGGTTTTTTCTGGTCCAAAAATAATCTCCGTGAAGTCAATTGGACTCCGTTTGGTTTTCTTTTTCTGTAAAACTCAAAAACAAGGAAAAACAGAAACTGGCACTAGGATCTAGGTTAATAGGTTAGTCCCAAAAATCATATAAAATATCATATAAATGCATATAAAACATCCTAGATGGATAATATAATAGCATGAAACAATAAAAAATTATAGATACGTTGGAGACGTATCACTCTGTTAGAGTGGCCTTTGTTATGAAAATCGGGGCGATAGGGCGGCTACTAGAATTGCTCTAAGCATGCCTAAGTGTCCTGTCTTCAGATCGAATGCGCCCCACGTTGTGCGCCACATCACTCGGAACAACCAGTCATGCTCAAAGTTGTACTAACGTGCACTCGCCTGAAAAGTTTATGTATGAAGTGTTCAGCTTGTGCCGGTTTGTGTACTACTCTCATCGTCTCATAATATAAGAGCGTTTTTGCTTATAAAAAACATTCTTAGATTACGGGACAGAGGGAGTACTAAATTGCATCCGGGATAGGTTTTTGTTTGCGCTGTGTTATCTTCCTAGTGAATGCAAGTTTTACTGCCCAAAAACAAAAATAATTTTCAGGAGACGTACATATGGCTAAAGTGAGAAAAAAGGAATGCCCAAAACAGTGTCTTCCTTCCCGCTTTCTCCTTCACTCTCTTGATTCTTTAACGTTAGGTTCCATGGCCGCCGATCGATAACTTTTATTATGTTTCCCAAGGGTAGTTTCCATAGCTGTGTCCTATTGCGCTTTTTTTTTCGCGAGGCAGACAGGGAGTGCCCTCTTGCTAATGGTTTTGATCTCACCTGATTCTTGCGGTTTGAATACTGCGTGCGCTTATTCCTAGTTATTCTCCATATTTTTTTTCTTTATTTTCTACTATCAGTAGTACTGTATGTGCAAGAGTGCAAGAGGTTGATTGGTGGAATGGTCGTCGTCTGCTGGTCAGTCGCTCACTCCCACTCACGGCCTCACGGGACTCAACTATTCCCTCCATTTTTTTAGTCGGCATCTAAGATTTAATCAAAATCAAGCTTTGTAAAGTTTGACTATCTTTATATTAAAAAAGGGCCGCGCTAACTGCCACACTTGTGGCAGGAAGGGAGACGCACCACACGTCTTTAATGTAAACAGATTGCCACGTCATCGCATGCATGCATGTAGGAATATTTTTGGATTTTCAGTTTTTAAAATGTTGTATCTCCTAAATAAAAAAGCGAACTAAAAATCCGTTTTCATCATTAAATCCGTCTCGACGAGATCTTCAAAATTAGATCCCACGTTGATATGTTTTGATGAAAAAAAATTTGGATTAAAAGTTACCATGTCTATTGCATATGAATTGCCATGATATTTACATTGAAGTTGCCATGATATGTTTCAGCTATTTTCTTCTGCATTTAAAAGTAAATTTTGACATTTATAAAACGGGCAATTAAGAAACTAGACTTGCCATGAACCATAAACTAAAATTGCCATGATACATGCACGTAAAATTGCCATGGTTCATACAAAAAATAATTTTCATGGTTAATGTACTGGAGTTGTCATCATCAAAATACTAAAATTGCCACGATCTATAAACTAAAATTGCCACATGGCAACTTTAATTTAAGCCCTATGGCAACTGCAGTGTAAACATCGTGGCAACTTCTGGCAAAAATAAAATTCGTCAAAACATATCAACATGGGGTCTAATTTTGAAGATCTCGTCGAGACGGATTTAATGATGAAAACGGATTTTTAGTTCGCTTTTTTATTTAGGAGATACAACATTTTTAAGCCGAAAACCAAAAAAAATTCTGCTGATGTCATCTATTCATATGTGGCAAAATGAGTGGTGATGGAGGCGTGTGGGCGATGTGCAAACGCCCACACGTATGGGCGTTAACATTTCCGTTAAAAAATATAAACATTCATAATATGAAATCAATATTATAAGATACACCATGAAACGTATTTTCATACTATATAGTTTTAGTATTGTAAATGTTCATATATTTTTATATAAATTTGGTCAAATTTTGTGTAGTTTGACTTTGATCAAATCTTATACGCGGAGTAAAAAGAAACGGAGCAAGTAATAGGAATAACACCATCTCCAATCATCAGCCGACATCTGTCTCAAGCATCTGAACTGAGTTCTCTCTCTCGATTGTGATCTCGACGCTCCCCACTTCGACCGCCACACAAGAGCTATCCGCGAGGCTCCGGACGCGATATCCATCCCACCGACCGGCATGGCCGGCTCCGCGCCTCACGTCATGGTGCTGCCGTTCCCGGCGCAGGGCCACGTCACCCCGCTCATGGAGCTGTCGCACCGCCTCGTCGACCACGGCTTCCAGGTCACCTTCGTCTGCACCGACCCCATCCACAAGCTCCTTCTTGACGCCCTGCAAAGCAACGCCGACGGCGACAACGGCGGCGGCGAGGCGCTGGACGGGATCCGCCTGGTCTCCATACCGGACGGCCTGGCCGACGGCGACGACCGGAGGGACCTCTGCAAGTTTCTGGACGGGATCTCGCGGTGCATACCAGGCTATGTCGAGCAGCTTATCAGGGAGACCAAGGTGCGGTGGCTCGTCGGCGACGCCAACATGAGGCTGTGCTTCGAGGTTGCCAAGAAGCTCGGCGTCCGGGTCGCCTGCGTCTTCCCGGCGTCCGCGGCGGGCCTTGGGACGTTGCTCCGGCTTCCCCAGCTGATAGAGGACGGCTTCTTCGACGACAAGGGTACCAAAGATCCATCCATCTTGGCATCTTGCACTGCCTGTGTGCGATTACTGTTTTGTTAACACACCTAAAGTTCTGAACAGAGGATTGCCATTTTCTTCTGGAGAGAAGAAGCACTGGACTGAATTATTTCTTCTCTGAATAAACGCAGGCTTCCCGAAACGACGAGGCGCGTTCGAGATCGCCCCCAACATGCCGCCGATGTACACGTCGCACATGCCCTGGAGCATCGACGGCGCCGCCGAGGGGCAGGAGGTATCCTTCCGGCTGGTGTCCCGGAACACCCAGGCGACCAGCCTAGCCGAGATCATCGTGTGCAACTCGTTCCTCGACGCCGAGGCCGCGGCGTTCGAGCGGTTTCCCAACATAGTGCCCATCGGCCCGCTGTCCGCCGATCAGGAGTTCCGGAAGCCCGTCGGGCAGTTCTTGGCGGAGGACGCGGGGTGCCTGAAGTGGCTCGACGCCCACCCCGACGGCTCCGTCGTGTACGTGGCGTTCGGCAGCTTCACCATCTTTGACCCGCGGCAGTTCCGCGAGCTCGGCGAGGGGCTGGAGCTCACCGGCCGGCCGTTCTTGTGGGTGGTGCGCCCGGACTTCACGACCGGCGGCCTGAGCAAGGCGTGGTTCGACGAGTTCACGCACCGCGTCGCCGTCAACGGCAGGGGCATCATCGTTAGCTGGTGTCCCCAGCAGCAGGTATCATATATTATCATCAACTTACCTAGCTCTCACGCTATGTTTAATCGGTGCGCCTCAGACCTCAGTGCATTTTGTAAGCGTCAGATCGTGAACGCAAACTTTTTAAAATTCGTTTTCAACGTGCAGGTCCTCGCGCACCGCGCGGTGGCGTGCTTCGTGTCGCACTGCGGTTGGAACTCGACGATGGAGGGGGTCAGAAATGGCGTGCCGATCCTGTGCTAGCCCTACTTCGTCGACCAGTTCGCGAACCGGAGCTACATCTGCGATATCTGGAGGACCGGACTGGCCGTGACTCCCGGTGAAGATGGTGTCGTGATGAAGGAGGAGGTGGCCGTCAAATTGGGACAGGTTATCGGTGACGAGGGAATTGCGGAGAGGGCAGGTATGCTCAGGGATGCAGCTCGCAAGTGCCTCGGAAAGGGGGACTCCTCGTATGAGAATTTGAAGAGATTTGTGGATCTTCTAAGCGAATGAGGGGGCACTTTTTCCTACATCCTGTGACGGTCGCTACGATTTGTTTATCCAAGGGAGTTTAAATCGTGGGAAGCTAGTGTTAAGGAGTGTAGTTAATTTAGAGTTGCGTAGACAAATACTCCCCCGTCCCATAATATAAGAGCGTTTTTGATAGAATGAAGGGAGTATATGTATTTATAGCATGATTTTCACTCGTTGTATGTTGTTTTTGTCAAAAAGTTGTGTAATCATTGGACCGCATAGCTACATTTTGTATTGATTTTGTACGTATATTATGAAGAATGTTGTTGCAACGTACCCGTTTCGGTTTCTACTCCTATAGGAGCACGTGCTATTAGCTTGTTTTGAGGCACTGATAAAATGTGAAGGAGCTTATTTGAAGGCATGGATAAATTTTGAAAATTCATGAAAACAATCACGGCGTGCATGGGATTGGGATCATGACCTCCAATTCTCAAGACTTCAAACTTTTTTCAGCCCATTGCTAAGCCTTTATAGTCTACCTATGAGGCTATGAGGTTATGAGGCAGAAGCTACTGTTTGTAGTCTGAAAGCAAAGGAGAAGATGTATAGAAATACTAGAAGTAGGATGTAATCATGCTCCTAGTAAAAAATACCTTGGTGGAAACCATGTTAGATTAGAAGTTTCTAAAAATTATTGAAAAATTAAAATATATTGGGGACCTGATGTTCTATAAAAAACAAATCTATTTGGAGATATGAAAAAAACCAAATCTAGAAATGAATAATGACGACAACGCCAATATTTTGTTTTCAAACTGCCTAGCGATATGGCTCTCCTCTCCCCTTCCCCCTCCCCTTCCCACGTCCCCTCCTCGCCGCCCCGGCTTTGCTCCGCCCACTATGGGCTCGCCAGTCCCCTCCCTTGCCTCCTCCTCTCCTTTGACCTCCTCTCTCCCCTCGCATGGATGCGTGGCTCGCGTCCCGGCGCCCCCTCCCCTTGGCTCCTCCTCAAACCTCTTTGGGTGCTAAACACTAAAACTGAAACCCCTAAAAAATCAAAACACTAAAATTGAAAGAATAGAAAATATAATTGACAATAAACATTGACGAATTGTCTACATACGTGCAAATTTTCGTAAGATCAATGATATGTGCCGGTCATCCAGCCCAAACCTGGCGCCACTCGCCTCGCGCATCGTTGAATGCGGTCGTACCCGCCCATCAGATCCTGAAAGACCCTCCCCCCGCGTGCGCGGAAGTGGATCCTCTAACATGAGGGGGGAAGTCACCTAAGCTACGGTGCAGACTAGTGTAAAACAGAGAAGGAAAGTTACGTGCACAGTAGTCAAACTATATGTATCTACTATAGCAAGTACTGTACAGAGTTACTGTTGATATAATAAATTTTAAATTAATTTTATTGCACAATTTTTTTTGTTTGTATGCCATTTTTGTAAAGGTATAAAGTAGGTTTGTACCCCCTCTGTAAATTAATGTAAGAGCGTTTAGATAACTAAAATAGTGATCTAAACACTTTTATATTAATTTATAAAGGAAGTAATTTGCAAATTAATTGAAGTCATTTTAGTCTTAATCATATGGAAGTGAAGAAGGAAAGTTAGGGAAGTGTAGCTTAGGTGACTTCCCTCCGCGGGTCAACATTCTTCTCCCCCTCTCTCTAGTTCTAGTTGTTTTCAATTAGAGCTATTAATGGCGACTGTTTTTGATCTTATGCTAACTTGAACTGACAATTATGCCCATCCACCACGTGATCCAAATATGGCAAAAGTTGTTGGCACCTTCTGTCGGTGTACTAGAATAGGGGTACCCTAGTACCCCGAACTTGTGCATGGGCAGTTGCAGCACCCCGCGGCAAAGGCTTGCCGGGCAACGCCAAGATCCCCCAAGGTTTCCTTGGAGCCATCCAAGAACAAAGTATTTAAGCTAAGGAGACAAGACCCCGGCAAAAGGAGCTTGCCGGGAAGGCCAACCAAGGCGCTCCAAGGAACTTGCCACGACGCGCCACGCGCTCCGGCAAGGCAACAAGGCCCCAGCAAGAGGAGCTTGCCGGGAAGACTAACCAAGATACCTCGAAGTCCGGTGAGCGACAAGCCTCCGGGCCCGACAAGATAGCAGCAGCAGCAAGGCGCTTGCCGCGGCAGGCGGCCACTCTGTGCCCACGCTCCAGCGCATCCACCAACGTGTCGTTCTGGAGGCCTCTCCAGACGCGCGTGGCGGGAGGCTGTGCAGCCAGCGGTGCACTGTGGCATGCGAAGCTGACAGGATCACCATCGTGGCGAACGGTGGCGCCCTTAACGGTCCCTTTCTGCACTGTTTGGGCGACTCAGACGGGCATTAAATGCCCTTGTCCCCTGCCGTCAGGGTTAGGTAGGGTGCACTGTACAAGCTACTGTATCAACTACTTCGCTTTTTACGCTTTTACCCTCCTCTGCGTTGCCACCTGTCGGTGACCCCTTTAGCGTATAAAAGGAGGCCCATGCGCAACGTAGAGGGGGTTCGGAGTTTCGAAGGTTCAGACAGTTTGCTTCGATCCATTTGTAAACCAGAGAACATCACACTCTTGGGCCCGAGAGCAAGAACACCAGATAATACAACCAGACAAGCAGCAGTAGGAGTGTTATCTCTCCGGAGAGCTCCGAAGCTGGGTAAACCGCTCGTGTGCCTCGCCTCGATCTGCTCTTCGTGCGACCTCCGCCCCCCGCCGAACCGAAAGGGCCCGGTCCGCCGGCCCCATAGGTGTTCGTGGATCAGCTTTCCCACGACATCTTTGGCGCGCCAGGTAGGGGAGCGTCGAGATTGTGTGAACCTGATCCGATGTTCACACGAGCTAGATCTTCATCCCTTCATCAACATGCCACCGAAGAAGAAGGCTTCGGAGGCAGCAGTTCCGTCCGCGTCGATTCCACCGCCACCGGAGCAAACGGGTGGTGGAGTGGACGCGGGCGGAAGAACAGGCGTCGATGAGGGTGCTCACAGTACTGCCAAGTCCAAGGACAAGGAAGCACAGACCTCGGCGTCCGTACGCGCACCGCACCCGTTTCAGGAGGCGCGGGACCAACAGCATCATGGTGTTCGCAGCGCCATACGTCCGCTGGGCCAAGATCAAGCTGGTGGATCTCGGGACGCTCAAGACCAGCATGCACGCCAGCATGCTGGCACGAGCAGGGCACGGTTGCCTGGACGGGATACTGCTCCTTCTAACATAGTTAGAAGTTCGAGCACGTCCCGCTCCTCGCGCCGTCCGCCACTGCCATCCACCACTCCAGCAGAAGCTTTGGCGCGAGCTCAACTTCTCCTAGATTACCCTCTGACGTCGGACAAGATCGACGAATGGAGGGCCACCATTCAGAGTCTCATCGGCTACGCCAACGGCGATACTCCACGGCGGCCGAGCGCGTCGCCGCCGCGGCAGGGTTGCAGGACGCGAGCCTGTGGCGACGAAACGGGCGGAGGTGCAACTACCATGCAATCACCGCCCCGAAGGCCAAGATCGCCGACTCGCCGGATCCACCTCGACAGCGACTCCACTGCATCATCGGATCCACGAGCTCGTCGCGATCAGCGCCAAGTTCTTCATGATCGACAACAAGAAGACGCTCGAACCCGCATCGAGCGCCAAAGAGAAGCGCGACGTCAATCCGACAAGCGCGCTGGGCCCTCTGTTGACATGCATGCGCCAGGGGAACCGGCGATCTGCCGTACGCGGTAGGTTGTCCCGCGTTCACTCGCGAGCTGCGGCAAGTCCAGTGGCCCAGCACAAAGAACTTCAAGCCAGACGTACCGGAGAAGTACGACGGCAAGACGCATCCGTCAGAGTTCCTCAGCATCTACACCATCGTGGTACAGGCTACCGGGAGACGAGATGACAAGATCCTTGCCAACTACTTCCCACTGGTGCTCAAGCCCAACGTCAGATCCTGGCTCATGCACTTGACGGACAACTCCATATCCTCTTGGGCTGATCTGTGCCATCAGTTTGTCGGCGCCTTTACAGGCGGACACAAGCCTCATGGCCAGGAGAGTGATCTTCATCTGCTCGCCCAGAAGGAAGGAGAGCCCCTACGCAAGTACATTCAAAGATTCAGTAGTGTGCAGCACAACATCCCGGACGTCCACCCTACCGCGGTGATCAGCGCGTTCCATCAGAACGTGCGGAACCGCAGGATGCGGGAGGAAATGGCGATGTGCAAGATCAGGGACGTCAGTGAGTTATATGCACTGGCCGACAAGTGTGTGCGTGCTGAGGAAGGGAGGAGACTTCCCGGAGAAAATATAGGAGCGGGAGGATCTGACAGCGAAGATGCTGCCCCGACAAGGAAAAACCGGCGGCGGAACAACAGAAGGAGGAAAGGCAAAGAAGTGCTAGTTGTTGAGCAGTCCGACAATGGTGGCGGCGCCAAGGAAGCCAAAGCTGGTGACTCCGGCAAGGAGGTTGCCGCGGAGGTGGCGGTCGTCGACAAGCAGGACGGCACCAACAAGCAGTATTGCAAGATTCACCGCACCAAGGGCCATGATCTTCAGAACTGTAAGAGAGTCGAGTAGCTTGTTGAGCAACAGAAAGCTGAATACGAGCGGCGCGACAAAGAGAAGGCCCAGGAAGGAGCTGGTGGATCCAGCAAGAAACATCCCGGTCGAGGAGGACGCCGCGGCAAGGCCAAACAGCGGCAAGGAGATAGACCTCCCCGTGGCCGCGACAAGGATGAAGATGATAACGAAGATGAAGATATGGATGATGAGGAGACTGATGAGCAGGAGTTCCAGAAAGCCACAGAGGTCCTGTGCGTTGACGGTGGTGCTTCTCTGCATGCCTCGCACCGCCAGCTCAAGCAGTGGGTGCGGGAAGTTAATGCAGCAGAACCACCCATCGAGTCACGCAAGCCTCTGAAATGGTCCAGCATGCCTATCATCTTTGATATTGAGGACCACCCTGATCGCATAACTGCGGTCGGGTGCTTGCCGATGTTGGTTTCACCAACAATCCGCAACCTCAAGGTCACTAAGATGCTAGTTGACGGCGGGGCCGGCTTGAACCTGATCTCCTCCGCGGTGCTCCAGAAGCTCCAGATCCCTGACAGCAAGCTCGAAGAGACCGGCACATTTCAAGGAATTAACCCGGGAAGGAGCAAGCCAAAGGGAAAGATCACGTTACCGGTAACATTTGGCAGTGAGCTGAACTTCAGGACTGAGAGGGTCACGTTTGACGTTGCCGACTTTCCATTACCTTACAATGGAATCCTTGGCCGTCCAGCACTCGCCAAGTTCATGGCAGCCTCTCACTATGCGTACAACGTACTGAAAATGCCAGGCCCAATAAGTGTCATCTCTGTCCCTGACGACAAGAAGGATGCTCTTATCTGCGCCGACAAGATCTACCGGGAAGCAGCAGCCGCAGCAGAACACAAGACCCTTGCCGCTGGAGCTCCCGGGGAGAAGAAGAAGACCAAGTCCGGCAAGAGCTCTGATGCCCACTCCGGCAAGCGCACCTCTTCGGAGTGCTGCGCTACCGTCGAGGACGCACCATCGAGCTCCACCGGCAAGTGTAAGAAGGCGATGACCAAGTCCGGCAAGAGCTCTGATGCCCACTCCGGCAAGCGCACCTCTTCAGAGTGCTGCGCTACCGTCGAGGACGCACCATCGAGCTCCACCGGCAAGTGTAAGAAGGCAATGGCAGCTCCACCTGAGACCAAGAAGGTGTCCGCCAAGGAGGATGGCACTGGTGGTACCTTCACCATCAGCGCCACTCTTGACCCCAAATAGGAAAACGCGCTCGTTGCTTTCCTGCGGGCGAATGTCGACGTGTTTGCATGGCAACCGTCTGATATCCCCGGTGTTCCCAGGAAAGTAATTGAGCACCACCTTGCCGTCTGTCCTCATGCGCGGCCCGTCAAGCAGAGAGTCAGGAAGCAGGTAGTGGAGCGCCAAGAATTCATAGCAGAAGAAATCAAGAAGTTGGAAGCAGCAGGCCTTGTCAGAGGAGTGCTCCATCCCACGTGGTTGGCCAATCCTGTTGTTGTGCGCAAGGCTAACGGGAAATGGAGACTTTGTATTGACTTCACAGATGTTAATAAAGCTTGTCCCAAAGACCCATTTCCCTTGCCGCGTATTGACCAGATTGTTGACTCCACAGCCGGATGTGATTTGCTTTCATTTCTTGATGCATACTCGGGATACCATCAGATCTTCATGGCAGAAGAAGATGAAGAGAAAACCGCATTTATCACCCCGTGTGGCACGTACTGCTTCGTACGGATGCCTTTCGGTTTGAAGAATGCTGGTTCAACATTCGCAAGGGTAGTCCACCACGCTTTTGAACCGCAGATGCACAGAAATGTGGAAGCCTACATGGATGACATAGTGGTCAAGAGCAAGAACAGGGCGACCCTAATCCAAGATTTAGACGAAACATTTGCAAACCTGCACAAGATCAACCTCAAGCTTAACCCCGAGAAGTGCGTGTTTGGAGTCCCCTCCGGCAAGCTTCTCGGGTTCTTCGTGTCTCAGCGGGGAATTGAAGCCAATCCTGACAAGATCAAGGCCATTGAGCAGATGGAAGCACCAAAGCGCGTCAAGGATGTACGAAGGCTTGCCGGTTGCGTGGCTGCTCTCAGCAGGTTTATCTCTAGATCTGCTGAGCGCGCCCTGCCATTTTTCAAAATTTTGAAAAAGGTAGGTCCAATGAAATGGACTCCGGAGGCGGAGGCTGTGCTGCAGGACTTGAAAAGATACCTGTCCTCCACTCCAACACTTGTCGCACCTAAGCCGCAAGAGAAGTTGCTGCTGTATATAGCGGCAACCAATCAAGTGGTTAGTGCTGCGTTAGTGGCGGAGAGAGAGGCAGATGATGAGCCGGCAACCATGGCAGATGCATCCAGCGACAAGCAGGGGGCTTCACCGACAAGCTCTGGTCTCGACAAGGATAGATCTGCGCAGGAGCACGACAAGATACAGAAGAGAATGGTGCAGCGTCCAGTTTACTTTGTCAGTTCCCTTCTACAAGGGGCTAGGTCAAGGTACTCTGGCGTGCAGAAACTGCTTTTCGGCCTTCTCATGGCCTCGAGAAAGCTGCGCCATTACTTCCAAGCACATGAGATCACAGTCGTCACTCGCTTTCTGCTGAAGAGGATACTGCAAAATCCAGAAGCAACGGGAAGGATTGTCGAGTGGGCGCTGGAACTGTCAAGCTTTGGCCTCAAGTTTGAGAGCACCTCAACTATCCAAAGCAGAGCGTTGGCAGAGTTCATAGCAGAGTGGACGCCAACACCAGATGAAGAAATTTCAGAAACGAGCATCCCCGTCAAAGAGGCAAGCAAAGAATGGCTGATGTACTTTGATGGTGCCTTCTCGCTGCAAGGCGCCGGTGCGGGCGTGCTGCTTGTCGCACCCACCGGAGAGCACCTCAAGTACGTAGTCCAGATGCACTTTCCCAAAGAGCAAGCAACCAACAATACTGCAGAGTATGAAGGATTGCTTGCCGGTCTCAAAATCGCAGCAGACCTTGGGATCAAGAAGCTCATTGTGAGGGGTGACTCACAGCTTGTCGTCCGACAAGTAAACAAGAGCTACCAGAGTCCATTGATGGAAGCCTATGTTGATGAAGTGAGGAAGCTAGAAGAGCATTTTGACGGCCTACAGATGGAGCATATCCCAAGAGTTCAGAATGACATTGCTGATGGCTTGTCAAAGTGCGCCGCACTAAAGTTACCTGTGGAACCAGGAATCTTTGTGCTCAAGTTGACTCAACCATCCGTAACACCATCAACTGGACAAAGCAAGAAGAGGAAGTTGATTTCTGATGACTACTTTCCGCAGAGCTCCCCGAAGCCGCCGCCAAGAAAGTCCCCAAAATCAACACCAAGGATGCTGAGGGGCAGTCTGCTCCGGCAAGCCTTATGGTTTGTTCCGTTGAAGCAGACGCTCCCAACAAGTTTTGCTCCGGCAAGCTTGCCGGGGAACATCAAGCTCCGGCAGGGCCGCAAGTCCTTGCCGTAGAAGCGGATGTTCCCGCAGCAGCAGATGTGCCTTTAGTCCTTGTTGTCGAGCCGCAAGCTCCAGCATGGGCACAACAGATTGTCCATTTCCTTCAGACAGGAGAACTTCCCGAAGAGCAAGAAGAAGCGGAAAGAGTAGCCCGGCAGTCAAGTATGTACCAGTTTGTCGATAGCATACTGTACAGAAGAAGACTCAACGGTGTGAAATTGAAGTGTATTCGCTGGGAAGATGGACAAAAGCTGTTGGCAGAGATACATGGAGGCATATGTGGCCACCACATTGGCGCAAGAGCACTTGCCGGCAAAGCTTTCCGGCAAGGTTTCTTTTGGCCGACAGCCCTCTAGGATGCAACTGCACAAGTAACCAAGTGTGAAGCGTGCCAGTTCCACTCCAAACAGATACACCAGCCAGCTCAAACTCTCCAGACGATCCCTTTATCCTGGCCATTTTCGGTCTGGGGGCTCGATATCCTCGGCCCCTTCCCCCGAGCTGTCGGGGGCTTTGAGTACTTGTACGTTGCAATCGACAAGTTCACAAAGTGGCCGGAAGTGCAGCCAGTGAGGAAGGTGACAGCACAGTCAGCAGTCAAGTTCTTCAGGTCAATTGTTTGCCGATTCGGGATCCCTAACATGATCATAACCGACAACGGCACACAATTTACGAGCCGCACCTTCATGCAGTACGTCCAAGACCTTGGCGCCAAGATCTGCTTCGCTTCTGTTGCTCATCCGAGAAGCAACGGTCAAGCAGAGAGGGCAAATGCTGAAGTGATGCGCGGGCTCAAGACCAGAACTTTCGACAGGCTGCACAGGTGCGGAAGGAACTGGATCGAGGAGCTGCCGGTGGTTCTTTGGTCGATCAGAACGACGCCAAATCGAGCCACTGGCCAGACACCTTTCGCTCTAGTCTATGGAGCAGAGGCAGTTCTCCCCACGGAACTCGTATACGGATCACCTCGAGTGCTCGCTTATGATGAGCTTGAGCAAGAACAGCTGCGGCAAGACGACGCGCTGCTCCTTGAGGAAGATCGTCTTCAGGCTGTTGTACGAGCTGCTCGATACCAGCAAGCTTTGCGCCGCTATCATAGCCGCAAAGTTAAAGGCAGAAGCTTCGAGGAAGGCGACCTTGTTCTTCGGCGCGTTCAGTCCGCCAAGAATTCCAACAAGTTGACGCCGAAGTGGGAAGGCCCTTATCGGGTGAGACGAGTCACAAGGCCTGGCGCTGTCCGCCTTGACACCGAAGATGGCATTCCGGTGAGCAACTCCTGGAACATAGAACATCTTCGTAAGTTTTTCCCATAAGGCGCGGTTGCCGAAACCCATTCCGGCAACCACCTTTTGTACAAGTCTTGCCGCTGTTGCATGTAATCCTTTGTACAAAGCCGGGCGCAGACCCCGTGCATAAGTAATACCCCATGTGCTCCGCACAGCTTGTCCATTTCATGCGTTAGTTCTTTTCTTGCATGCAATTGTCTGACACTTTGTGCAGCACTGACATCCGGTAAGCAACAACGAGCCGAAGAGCTCCATATTATTATTTTCTCTTCTTTCTTCTTTTTCAACAAAGGAAAAGAAGGTTCCCTCGCACACAAGTTTGCCAGGGGGGAAGGAGAAGATTGTGGTGTGGACCAGGCGTCGTTCAAGCAAAGTTTTGCCTTGCCGGGAAGCAAACGACAGAAAAGCTAAGTTGCCAAAGTTTGAGCAATCAGTTTTTAAATTTTTTTTGAGTTATCTTCCTCGAACGACCCTGCTTTGTATGGAAAACCTGTGCACGGAGGAACCAACTCGTGGCTAGTTGCGCCCTTACTTTGTTTCGAGTCCGCTCAACAGCTTAAGCGTGCTGCATCTAGTCGCGACAAGGTTTTTTGTCGGAAGCAGCGCCGCCAGCAGGCTGCTGAAGTTCCGCACTCAGCGCTCGCGGCTCGGGCGCCTGCGCCGACAAGTTCCCTAGAAGCGTAGGGTAAAAACATACAAAGGAAGGAATCTAGTAGAGGAAATTAACATTGCGATTGATAACAGAAATAAAGTTATATTACAAGATAACTTGTCGCAGCTCTAACAGACTGTTTTCGTAACAAGATTAGCAGCGACAAGGGAAAAGAAGAAATGGGCGGCCTAATCTACGCGTCCGCCCTCGACTCTCTTGATCTCGCTCACCTTGTCCACAATGGGTGCGACAAGGGCCTTGAGTGCATCCAGATCGGCATCAGGCGGCAAGGATTTGAGGACGTTGGTGAAGCTGAGGCCTGGATTGCGGAAGGCTACCTTCATCAGCACCTTCTGGAGAACCCCGGTGCAGATTTTGCGCGACTCGTCGGCCAGCTGCTTCGGGATCCTCTCCCGGAGCCGCTGGAGTGCCGTCGCCACGCCCTTGAAGAACAGGCTGAGCTTGGCGCTGGGTTGAAGACTCTCGTTGGAAGGATACCCAAAGTCCTCCATCCCCAGCTGCGCCAGCTCCTCGTTGATGACTGCGGCAATGTTCACCAGACCCTCGGTCCAGTGCTCCACTGTGTCTCTGAACGAGTTCTGGGTAACTGCGATGCTCTCCAGCAGCGCCGCGTCAGCCTTGACCTTCTCCGACAAGGTCTTCTCCCGCTCCTTGGCGGCCTCCAGCGTCTGCGTCAGCGTGGCCAGCTTCAGCTCCAGGTCTGCTTTGGAATTCTTGGCGGCGCTGAGCTCCTTGCCCCTCTCAGCGAGAAGGCCTTGCAGCTCACCGCGGGCGGCAGCATTCTTCTCACGCTCACGATTGAGCGCGGCAAGCTCCTCTCCGCTCTTCCCAATGTCGGCCTCCAGCTGCGTCACCTTCTCCTCCAGCTCTTTCTTGGCGGCCTCTGCAGTTGCCGCAGCGTCCTTTGCCTCCTTGAGCGCCCCGCCAAGTGCTCGCTCACGCTCGGCGAGCTCTTCCTCGTAGCTGTCGAGGTGGGCCTTCCGCTGCACCAGTTCACCTTCCCGCGCGGACTGCTTCTCGGCGGCCAGCCTTTGCTCCTCCTCAGCTTCGGCCTTCTCGAGAAGGAAGGCCGTGCACTCCTCGTCGACTCGCTCCCGCTCCTGCGCCAGGGACCGGAGAGCTTCTTGATTTTGTCCCGGAGCTCCTCCGCGCGCTTCTCCATGTCCACTCCCGCCTTCGCGACAAGCGCTTCCCGGGAAGCCAGCTTGGCTTGCCGGGTGCGGTAGAGTGACAGCAGCTTCCGCAGCACCTGCTCCTCCTCAGGCTCGCCACTGCTGCTGCTAGGCGTGTCGACCAACGACAGTCCAGCAGAGGCGAGCACCTCCCCGTCAAAAGCTTCCCCCTCGACTGGCGCCCTGGAGCTCGATGCCCAGGGTAACTTGATGAAGATGTCATCGCCGGCCTTCAAATAGGCGCCGGACTGGGGCTCCTCGGAGCCCGGCTCTGCAGAAGCGGCAGAGGGATCGGCGGTCGGCGCAGCGCCTGGCGCTCCTGCGGCCTCAGGGTCGTCAATGTGATCGCCCGACCCCTCGCCGGCTTCTGCAACGGCAGCCCTGGCGGCCTCCTCGCCGGCGGTTTCATCAGCACCGGCTCTTTCCTCGCCGGCGCCCTCTGTCTCCATTGGCTCAGTAGTAGAGGGGTCTGAAGAACGAAGAAGGGAGAAAAATCAACCAAAAATCCAAGAAAGGAAAAACAGAAGAAGCAGAACCCAAGGGAAAGTTTCTGGACAAGTGGATTACCTGCGCCAAGATCTTCAGTTACGGCCTCGGTCGCCACAGGATCAGCAGTGACGTCCCTTGCCGGAGAGTCCCCCCTTGCCGGAGAGCGCTCCCTTGCCGGGGACTCCTCCCTTGGCGGCGCAGTCGAAGCAGGTGGCACTTCGGGACCGGCCTCCGGGCGCTCCTGATGAGGCTGCTCTGCTCCTGCACAAGTCAACAAGCAAGATATCAACAAAGGAGAAAGCACTCAAGCGCGCCCGGCAGCAGAAGGTTAAACTATGAACTTACGCTGGGGGCTGCGCTGGGGGCTGCTTTGAGGAGTGATTGACGGGTCCGTCAAGGTGATCTCAGACCCACCCCCTATTGACAAAGTGGGGTCATCTTCGATGATGATCACCGCGGCCTTGGCCCTCTTCGCCGCTCTCTGGGCCAGCGTCCTGAAAAGAAAAGAGTCCAGATTGGAGCAAGTCAGATACAAGATATAAACAACGAGATTGAAGAACTACAAGAGCACCAAAGAAACTCACTTTTCTTCCTCTTCGTCGGAGCTGAGCACGGAAAGATCGAAGTCCGCTCTCCTCCGGTGCGGCGAGGTGGAGGAGTAGGATCCCTTGCCCGCTTGGCGGGGGCAGTGGCAGTGGCCCGGGAAGATCCCGCTCCAGTTGTCGCTGTTGCGTGAGGCGCTCCCGCGGCAACATTACTTGCCGTGGTAGAGCGCGTCCCGCGGCTCGGTAGCTGTGGAGCCGGCTGCCGCCCCGCTGCGTCCCCGGCCCTGCGAAGGCGCCTCCTTGGCGGGGCCGGGGGCTCTGCCTGCGGCAAGTTCTCTAAAGGCTCAACCTCCTCCTCGCCGGCCTCGCTCGGCTCGGCTTCGGAACCGGCAGGCTCCTCCTCGCCCATGAACTCCGCGCGTTCAGCAAGGTTTGCCGCCTCTGCAGCCTCCGCCTCCTCCACAGTAAACCCAAACGCACCCGCGGCAGCTGCGGCCGCAGCCTCTTCCGCCCTAGTAGCGATGAGCTGCAGCTCCTCGTCGGTGGTATCACGGGTGAGGCTCTTCTGCTCGTCAGCGCGGACCGGCACTTCCTCCAAGGTGTCGAAGAACGCTCGCACAATGTCATCCGCAGGCTCTTGCCAAGTTGGGACAATGCCGTGTGAATCGCACAACGGCATCATGGCGCGGATCCGGTCAAGCGAAGAGTTATTGCACAAAGGAACTACGCCCCTCGGTAGTGTGAAGGGGTGCTGGGGGTCGCGTTTGAATAATTTCAAGAGCATTGCGTCCAACTCCAAGACGGTGAAGTTGTAGTTGAGGCCCGGCCGCAGCCTCATGATGTCCGCCGAATTCTTGAATTCCCAGGCGGGCCTCCCCCTCTCCTGCAGGGGGGCAATGCGGCGGCGGAGGAAATCTGCTCCGACAGCACCTACGGTGAGCCCGGCAAGCCTGAGGCGAAGGATCCTAGTGATGGCGATCTTCAGCCTCTCGTCTTCTGGGGCCACATTGCTCCAGTCATTGCCGCACACTATTGGAGTTTGGCGCACGGCGGTGAAGGGCTGCGGATTCTCCTCAACGATCCAGCACCACTCCGCTCTCCACTCCTCCCACTTGCTGCGGAGCTCACCATCCAAGTACGCCTCCTTCTTGCCGACCCTCGAGACCCAAGCAATCCCTCCGGCAAGCGGCTCTCCTCTCTCTACCCGAGGCATGAAGAAGTGGCGGAAAAGAGCAACATTGGGGTGGACTCCGACAAAGTTTTCGCACAAATGTGCGAAAACTGCCATGGTCAGGACAACGTTGGGGGTGAAGTCAAGGAGGCGGAAGCCATATGTATTCATAATATCACAGAAGAACTCCGAGAAGGGTGGGCAGAGCCCGCAATAGAAGAATAGCGGGAAGAACGGGTACCCGTTTGGAGCCAGCTTCGAAGCGGTAGCCGGGAGTACCCTCGTGCGCGGATGCGCACGCGTCTCCGTCGCCCAAAAGAGATAGAAGTACTCCCTCAGCTCCTGCACGCCGAGCTGGGGGGTGAAGATCGCCCGCTCCTTCTGCAGCGCCGCGAGCCGCTGCGCCTCGGCCGACTTCACGCCCTTTCCCTTGTCGGCTTTCGGAGCCATGGCGGAGGTGGTGGGGAAGGTCGTCGGCGTGGTGATGCTGGTGGCAATGGGGGGCGGAGCGCTGCTCTCTCGGCTTCGAGAAGAAGGGGGGAGCGGCGGAGTTTGTGAAGAAGGAGTAGCAGCAACCAGCGAGGGGGAACGAACTGCCTCTGTTTCCTCTGCTTATAAAGAGGGGCGGGGCGGACGTTTCGTCCTTCCTAATAAACAACCACCCACGATCTCTCCCACGATGCCGCATTCAACGCATGCCGTTATGGGAGAGCGCGATGGATACGGAACAAGATTTGGCGTGGCCCAGCCCGCGTGTGCCCGTGCCTGTCTTGGGCCTGGCCCAACAGCGCTCGGCACCGTGTCTGGCCCAGGCCCGGGGGCTCCTGTCGGTGTACTAGAATAGGGGTACCCTAGTACCCCGAACTTGTGCACGGGCAGTTGCAGCACCCCGCGGCAAAGGCTTGCCGGGCGAACGCCAAGATCCCCCAAGGTTCCCTTGGAGCCATCCAAGAACAAAGTATTTAAGCTAAGGAGACAAGACCCCGGCAAGAGGAGCTTGCCGGGAAGGCCAACCAAGGCGCTCCAAGGAACTTGCCGCGACGCGCCACGCGCTCCGGCAAGGCAACAAGGCCCCAGCAAGAGGAGCTTGCCGGGAAGACTAACCAAGGTACCTCGAAGTCCGGTGAGCGACAAGCCTCCGGGCCCGACAAGATAGCAGCAGCAGCAAGGCGCTTGCCGCGGCAGGCGGCCACTCTGTGCCCACGCTCCAGCGCATCCACCAACGTGTCGTTCTGGAGGCCTCTCCAGACGCGCGTGGCGGGAGGCTGTGCAGCCAGCGGTGCACTGTGGCATGCGAAGCTGACAAGATAACCATCGTGGCGAACGGTGGCACCCTTAACGGTCCCTTTCTGCACTGTTTGGGCGACTCAGACGGGCATTAAATGCCCTTGTCCCCTGCCGTCAGGGTTAGGTAGGGTGCACTGTACAAGCTACTGTATCAACTACTTCGCTTTTTACGTTTTTACCCTCCTCTGCGTTGCCACCTGTCGGTGACCCCTTTAGCGTATAAAAGGAGGCCCATGCGCAACGTAGAGGGGGTTCGGAGTTTCGAAGGTTCGGACAGTTTGCTTCGATCCATTTGTAAACCAGAGAACATCACACTCTCGGGCCCGAGAGCAAGAACAACAGATAATACAACCAGACAAGCAGCAGTAGGAGTGTTATCTCTCCGGAGAGCTCCGAAGCTGGATAAACCGCTCGTGTGCCTCGCCTCGATCTGCTCTTCGTGCGACCTCCGCCCCCCGCCGAACCGAAAGGGGCCGATCCGCCGGCCCCATAGGTGTTCGTGGATCAGCTTTCGCACGACACCTTCCATCGGCAATTTCAGTTCGCTATCTCTATCTACAAAGCAGTGGCGAATTACAAAACTTCCATATCGATCCCAAGCTGTCGTGCAGACAGCGCCATACGCACAAGCTACCATACTTATATTCCATGTAGCACATGCGAACTAGTAGAAAAAGCTCGGTGGTCGTGATCCTCCTTTCCGAATAAAAAGTAGTAGTACAACCTTGCAAGCTGGGTAGTAGCCAGTAGGTCTCGCATCCATGGCTGCCCCTCCTAGTCCTCGGCCTCCTGTCATGGTGCTTCCCTTCCCTGCGCAGGGCCATGTCATGCCCCTCATGGAGCTCTCCCATCGGCTCGTCGGCCACGGGCTCGAGGTGGACTTCGTGAACACGCACTACAACCACGACCGCGCCCTCAAGGCCATGGCCGCCGAGAGAGGAACCGTTGACCCCGACGGCATCCACATGGTCTCGCTCCCTGACGGTATGGGACCCGACGGCGACCGCACCGATATCGCCTTGCTGGGCAGCGGCTTGCCGGCGGCCATGCTCGGACCCCTGAAGGAGATGATCAGGTCCAAGAAGATCAAGTGGGTGATCGCCGATGTGTCCATGTGCTGGGCGATGGAGCTGGCCGCCACGGCCGGCGTCCGCGTCGCCCTGTTCTCGACTTTCTCGGCCGCCGTGTTCGCGCTCCGGCTGCACGTGCCCAAGCTGATCGACGATGGCGTGCTCGACGAGTCTGGTAAGAAGAAACCAAATCAAGTAGACCACTGTGCTCTTGCTCTGTGTCGTTTTATCTGACTCAGAGATCGAGTGCGTGTATGAAATGCAGGGAACGTGAGGAGGAACGAGACGATCCAGCTGACCCCCAAGATGCCGCCGATCGAGGCTGCCGAGCTACCATGGGTCTGCCTGAGCAGCTTGCCGGAGAGACGCAGGTTGATGATTCAGATCTTGCTCAAGACCAACCCGGTGATACCGCTGGCCGCCATCGTCATCTGCAACACGTTCGAGGGTATCGAGTCGGAGGCGCTGGATCTCCTCCCCAACGCGCTGCCCGTCGGCCCCCTCGAAGCGCCGGCGGCGTCGAGCTCTGCCGGCCAACTCTGGCCAGAGGACCCCGTCTGCCTCCCCTGGCTCGACGCGCAGGCCCGCGGCTCCGTCATCTACGTGGCGTTCGGGAGCTTCACCGTCTTCGACGCGGTGCGGGTCCAGGAGCTCGCCGACGGGCTGGAGCTCACGGGCCGGCCTTTCCTTTGGGCGGTCCGGCCGAACATCACCGCCGGGATCAGAGAAGAGTGGTTCGACGCGTTCAAGCTCCGCGTGGAGGGCAAGGGGCTGGTGATGGGCTGGGCGCCGCAGCAGCGCGTGCTCTCGCACCCCTCCGTCGCCTGCTTCGTGTCGCACTGCGGGTGGAACTCCACCATGGAAGGCATGCTGCACGGCGTGCCGTTCCTGTGCTGGCCGTACTTCGCCGACCAGTTCGCCAACCAGAGCTACATCTGCAACGTCTGGGGCACCGGCGTCAAGGTCCACGCCGACGAGAGAGGGGCGGTCACCAAGGAGGATATCAAGAACAAAGTCGAGCAGCTGCTAGGCGACGATGGGATAAAGGCAAGGGCAGCTACGTGGAAGGACGCGGCGTCTACGAGCATCGCAGAGGGAGGGTCATCAGATCAGAACCTGCTCAAGCTTGTGAAATTGTTAACACATCAATAGTCTTCAAATAACGTACTAATATTTTCTTCAATAAAGTCCCTAGGTTTTCCGCTCGAGCAAGGTTTAATTCAACGGCTGTGCTAAAGTTGAGGCAAAATGCAAATATGCCAAATCGCAACTGAGGATTTGGATCCAGCAGTTGGTTGAAATCGACTGCAGAAATTTTCATGTAATCGTGCTCTAGGCACTCTCTTATTTCTATGGGAATTATATGTTGTGATAACCAACGTAGCTTGAATATTGAAGAGCTCACTATGCTTGGTCATCAGTTCACCTCGGCAAATACCCGGTAGATTTCTACTTAAATTTGACCTGGTTAAAACACATCTCGCCCCCACGTCACTCCTTGCAGACTCCAGAGAAACACATGCGGACACCAAAACCGCCGTCGCCGGCGGCCCTTCCCTCCATCCACCCCCTGCCCTCGAGGCGGCGGCGGTGGTGCTTGGTGTTAGTGGAGGCTCGTGACGGGACCGATCGAGGCTATGGTGTTGATGTAGAAGCCCTCAATCGATTCCCCTCCGGCGGAGCGCCGGAAAAGGCCCCAAGATGGGATCTCATGGGTACAGAAGGTTGCGACGGTGGAAAAAGGGTTTCGTGGTGCTCCTGGATGTTTTCAGGGTATATGGGTATATATAGGAGGAAGAAGTACGTTGGTGGTGCTGCGAGGGGCCCACGAGGGTGGGGGCGCGCCTACCCCCCTGGGCGCGCCCTCCTGACTCGTGGCCTCCTCGCTTCTTTCTTGACGTCCACTTCAAGTCTCCTGGATCACGTTTGTTCCAAAAATAACTCCCCCGAAGGTTTCATTCCATTTGGATTCCGTTTGATATTCCTTTTCTGCGAAACACTGAAATAGGAAAAAAACAGCAATTTGCACTGGGCCTTTGGTTAGTAGGTTAGTCCCAAAAATAGTATAAAAAGGGATATTAAAGCCCATTAAACATCCAAAACAGATAATATAATAGCATGGAACAATCAAAAATTATAGATACGTTGGAGACGTATCACCGGCCCCCCTCTCTCTCTCCACCCTCCTCGTCATCGTCGAAGGATGCGGCTAGGCAAATCCCTCGCGCAGACGGCGGAGGCGGGGCCTTCTCTTCTTGCAGCGGCGCGGGCCTGTGCTTGGCCCTGGTGCAGCCGTGGGCGCTCATTGCCGGTAGCTGGGCTCGCACTGGCGACCGTTCTCGAGGCGGTGGTGGTGCTTACCGTTAGTGGAGGCTCGTGAAGGGATGAGAGGAGGGGGTGCGGTGGTCGCTACCTTGTGGGACCGATCTGGGCCAGTGTCTCGGGAACCTGGTTCTAGCTACGTTGTGGTGGCGCGGAGGTCGGCCGGTGCGCAGGCAGTCAAATCCAACGATGGTGACTCCGGGGTTTCCACGAGCAGTGGCGGCTGGATCCGGCACATGGAGCTCAATGGAGTTCTGGATGCGGATTGGCAACCCTAGCAACAACCTTATTTGGTGTTAGGGTTGTCCTGCGGCTCAACATGCCTTGTTTGTTGCTCTTTGTTGTGCACCTGTTGGCGTGGTGTCGATTGACTAATGGAAGAGATAGAAAGAAATGCATCTTCATGCTTGACTAGAATGAGGGCCCAATTGAGGGATGTCAAGAAATATATCTTCATGCTCGACTAGAATGAGGGTCAAATCGAGGGATGTCAAGAAATGTATCTTCATGCTCGACTAGAATGAGGGCCAAACCGAGGGGGGCATCCCGCTCAAAGTGTTCATTACTAAGTATTACAAAGATAAGTTTGGACATGCAGTTGTGAGTATTTTTTTCCTATATGAGTCAATAGCTGATGGCATCCCACATATCTTACTGGCATAAAATGAGTTTTGAACTGCTCCATTCTCGGAGGAGTAAATTCGAAATGTGGTGTTTCAATTTTTAGGGACGTAATTATATTGGAGCTGTTATATTTGTTCAACAGTCTACATACAGAAAACTTTGACATTATCCTTAAAACTTTGAGAAAATTATACTCATGCTCAACACTAAGGAAGGAATTCATATTCAGCATATCAACAAATTTGTCACCTAAATGTCAGTTTTAAGATTTTTACGAAGGTCAAAATTAATCGGCTAAACGGGGTGACTGACTATGTCGAATGCCCCACTCAAATTGCTTTCATGCAGTGTTGGAACATACTCGATGGCACTTTTTTGTGTTGCATGGAATTGCACATGAGTTTCACTGGAGAAAGTTGAGGGGGGCCATCTTAAAATAGACTTTGAAAAATTCTACGATAAAGCCCAAGTGACCATTCATTCTACAAACCCTTTGTATGAATGGGTTCTCACCGAAATGGTCTAGGTGCGTAGAAAGTTTACTCTGTGGTCAATGATGATGTTGGTAGCTACTCTTGTTGAACGGACTAAAGTGGCTGGCCAGGTTGGGAGGGTGATCCCTCAATCGGCACTAGGTGGCTCGCCCACTCTGCAGTATGCGGTGACACCACACTCTTTATGGATCGTGACTTAGATAAAGCAATAAAGCTCTTGTTCTATTATTCTGAGAAAAAAAATCCCATTTTACTACCCTGAACAAAGTTGGTGGTTCACATAACCCCCTGATCTTTATTCTTGCTCCCTTCACCCCCTAAACAATCCTACACTGGGCACAATCAGTCACTGGGTGGTTTGAATCGACTGGTTGCTGACGCGACGATGGTCATTGGTGGGTTTGACCTACGAGTGGGCCTTCCTCGTCAGGTGGGTGGGGGCCCAATCGTCGGGCATCATCAACCCTCTCCTCGCGTAGGAGATAGCAGGGCAGCAGCGCGGCACCGCAGTGACGCTGGCGGCTTGGGAGTGTGGGGGTGGCCAGATCTAGGGCTGCGACCCCATTTGGTCTTGTTTTGGCCGGATCCAAAGTTCGACGAGGGTGTGAACACGGCACGATGGAGAGCTTGTGGCGGCGGCGGCCCAACCATAGGAGGTAGCAGGGTAGCGGCAGCGGCGTTGTAGCGATGCAGGTGGAGGAGGGAGGTGAGGGGGCGGCCAGATCCGGGGTTACCGACCCCATCTGGTCTGGTTTCGGCCGCATCTGAAGTCTAGCGGAGGTGTGAAGACGGCCTGTCGGCGAGCTTGTGGAAATGGCGTGACCTATACCCAATATGGGAAAAGAGAGAAGGGAGAGGAAAGGGAAGGGAGGAAGGAGAAGTAGGAGCTCGAGGCGGCAGCTCGGAACTCTGGCGGTCGCCGACGTCAGCCAGTGGCGGCGGGGCCGGGCGCGGTGCTATGGGAGGCAAGCTGCGAGGGGAGGCTCAGGGTGGAGCTCCTCTGTCTCTGCCAAGCCTGACGAGGGAGACCCACCGGCAGGTCAAAACCGCCCATTGACCATTGCCACGTCAGCAATCTGTCAAGTCAAACCACCCAGGGACTGATTTTGTCTAGTATGGGATTGTTTAGGGGGTGAAAGGAGCACAAATAAAGATCAGGAGGTTATGTGAACCACCAACTTTCTTTAGGGTAGTAAAATGGACTTTTTTCTTCTTTTGAGGAACTTTCCAGACTTCAAGATAAATTTCTATAAGAGCATACTTTTCCGCTTCAATGAGCCTGCAGATTCGGCAATGAGTATGATGAGATCTTTAGTTGCTATCCTGGTCAGTTCCTGACTTGATATCTTGTATTCATATACATGTATGAGGGCCTCTTTTGGCATGAGAACATAGCTGAGTACAACCCATGCACCCTACCAAAAGTGGGTTGAGTAGGGAACTTTTGAGGTCATTCTTCCCAAACACAACCTGGGAAGTCATACCCCTCCCAACTACGGAAGATATGTGCCGCTAGTCAGGATGCTGCAATTTAAAGAGTTGATGGTTGTAGGATCGAAAGTATGTCTAGAGTGGGGGTGATTAGACTACTTGACCAAATAAAAACCTAGCCTTTTCCCAATTTTAGTTATGGGTAGATTTTAGCAAATCTAGCAAGTCAAGCATCACCATACACATGCAACTTTAAGAGTATAGCAGCAGAAAGAAAGACATTGCACATGTAATTAAATGAGGTGTTTGGAGAAGGCAAACGTAATGGGGACACGAAGATTTTTGGCATGGTTCCGATAGGTGGTGCTATCATAGGTCCACGTTAATGGAGACTTCAACCCACGAAGGGTAACGATCGCGTGAGTCTGCAGAGGGCTCCACCCACAAAGGGTCTGAAGGAAATATGCCCTAGAGGCAATAATAAAGTTGTTATTTTATATTTCCTTATATCATGATAAATGTTTATCATTCATGTTAGAATTGTATTAACCGGAAATTTAGTACATGTGTGAATACATAGACAAAACAGAGTGTCCCTAGTATGCCTTTACTTGACTAGCTCGTTGATCAAAGATGGTTATGTTTCCTGACCATAGACATGTGTTATCATTTGATAAACGGGATCACATCATTAGGAGAATGATGTGATGGACAAGATACATCCGTTAGCTTAGCATAATGATCGTTAAGTTTTATTGCTATTGCTTTCTTCATGACTCATACATATTCCTCTGACTATGAGATTATGCAACTCCCGAATACCAGAGGAACACCTCGTGTGCTATCAAATGTCACAATGTAACTGGGTGATAATAAAGATACTCCACAGGTGTCTTGTGACACCCCCGATTCAATCGTACACTAATCATGCACGCAAATGTGTACGATCAAGATCAGGGACTCACGGGAAGATATCACAACACAACTCTAAAACATAAATAAGTCATACAAGCATCATAATACAAGCCAGGGGCCTCGAGGGCTCGAATACAAGTGCTCGATCATAGACGAGTCAGCGGAAGCAACAACATCTGAGTACAGACATAAGTTAACGAAGTTTGCCTTAAGAAGGCTAGCACAAACTGGGATACAGATCGAAAGAGGCGCAGGCCTCCTGCCTGGGATCCTCCTAACTACTCCTGGACGTCGTCAGCGGGCTGCACGTAGTAGGGGCACCTCCGGTGTAGTAGGGGTCGTCGTCGACGGTGGCGTCTGGCTCCTGCACTCCAACATCTGGTTGCGACAACCAGCAAGAAAGGAAAAGGGGAAAAAGGGGGGAGAAAGCAACCGTGAGTACTCATCCAAAGTACTCGCAAGCAAGGAACTACACTACATATGCATGGGTATATGTGTAAGGAGGCCATGTCAGTGGACTGAACTGCAGAATGCCAGAATAAGAGGGGGATAGCTAATCCTGTCGAAGACTACGCTTCTAGCAGCCTCCGTCTTGCATTAAGTAGAAGAGAGTAGATTGAAGTCCTCCAAGTAGCATCTCCAAATAACATCTCCAGTAGCATAATCCTACCCGGCGATCCCCTCCTCGTATCCCTGAGAGAGAGCGACCACCGGTTGTATCTGGCACTTGGAAGGGTGTGTTTTATTAAGTATCCGGTTCTAGTTGTCATAAGGTCAAGGTACAACTCCAAGTCGTCCTGTTACCGAAGATCACGGCTATTCGAATAGATTAACTTCCCTGCAGGGGTGCACCACATAACCCAACACGCTTGATCCCATTTGGCCGGACACACTTTCCTGGGTCATGCCCGGCCGCGGAAGATCAACACGTCGCAGCCCCACCTAGGCAAAACAGAGAGGCCAGCACGCCGGTCTAAACCTAAGCGCACAGGGGTCTGGGCCCATCGCCCATAGCACACCTGCACGTTGCGTGGGCGGCCGGAAGCAGAACTAGCCCCCCTTAATAGAAGAGCAGGCTTACGTTCCAATCCGGCGCGCGCCGCTCCGTCGCTGACGTCTGAAGTGCTTCGGCTGATACCACGACGCCGGGATACCCATAACTACTCCCGCGTAGATGGTTAGTGCGTATAGGCTCGTAGCCAACTCAGATCAAATACCAAGATCTCGTTAAGCATGTTAAGTATCCGCGAACGCCGAACAGGGCCAGGCCCACCTCTCTCCTAGGCGATCTCAACCTGCCCTGTCGCTCCGCCACAAAGATCCACACAGAGGGCCGTCGGGACAAAGGTCCTTTCAGCCCCCAATCCGTGAATCACTCGCGGGTACTCTTCGAGCTGACCCGACTTTAGTCACCATCTGTATAGTATGTATGTATGTATAGTATATACCCGTGATCAACTCCCGAGTGATCACGGCCCAATAGTATAGCAAGGCAGACTGACAAGAATGTAGGGCCAATGATGATAAACTAGCATCCTATACTAAGCATTTAGGATTGCAGGTAAGGTATCAACAGATGTAGCAACAATGTCAGGCTATGCATCAGAATAGGATCAACGGAAAGCAGTAACAGGCTACACTACTCTAATGCAAGCAGTATAGAAGAGAATAGGCGATATCTGGTGA
>NC_041388.1:596726020-596726749 GCF_002162155.2 Triticum dicoccoides
GCTCTGGCAAGAGAGAGGGGTCGTCAACTCCGTAGTCGAACTAGTCAGCAGCAGCGTCGGTCTCGTAGTCTACCGGAGAGAAGAGGGGGAAGAAATAATGAATACAGAGCAAACAAAGCATCACAAAATATAACAAGGCAATACGCGGTGTTGGGTGTGCCCTAACGCGGTAGTAGGTGATACCGGTGAAGGGGGGAAACATTCGGGAAAGTATTCCCGGTGTTTCGTGTTTCTGACAGATGAACCGAAGGGGGAAAGTTGCGGGTTTGATATGTTAGGGGTGTGTGGTGGACGAACGGGCTACGTATCCGGGTTCGTCTCGTTGTTCTGAGCAACTTTCATGTAGAAAGTTCTTCCATCTGAGCTACGATTTATTTTATATTAATTTCTAAAGTTTTTGAATCATTTTTAGGATTAATTTAAATATTTTAATTCAACATTATCTAGAATAGTGCTTGCTGATGTCAGCATGACGTCAGCAGTCAACAGAGGTGTTGACTGGGTCAAGCTGACGTGTGGGTCCCGCATGTCATTGACTATTTTAGTTAATTAAGTTAATCAGTTAATTAGGTTAATTAATCTTAATTAGTTACTTTAAAAAGAATTAATTAAGTTAATTATTTAGTTAATTAATTAATTAATATTTAAGTTTATCTATCTATTTACTTATTTATTTATCTATATTTTTAATTTAATTAAACTTTTTTTTCTTTTCTCTCTTTTTTTGAA
>NC_041388.1:596727273-596734007 GCF_002162155.2 Triticum dicoccoides
AGCGGGGCTCGGGGTGGATGCCAGGGGGGAGGGGCTCCGGCGGCACGGTCCTCGTCCGATGTGGGGGCGAGGTAGCTCCGGGCGGGGTCCCGCGTCGGCGTGGTCCTGGACGGGCGACGGGGCGTCGGTGGGGCGCCAGGAGGGGCCGGCTCCGCGTGAGGGGTGACGGCGACTCGAGGCGGCGATGGGGCGATGGGATCTGGGGGGTTTCCCCGAACCAAATCGGGGAAGGGCGAGAGGGAGGAGTGGGTGCGAGTGTGGGATCAGGGGAGAAGTGGGGGTTAGGGTTTCGGTCTAAGGACCGAGGGGGTTAAGTGGTGGTGCGGGTGGGCTGGCCTGTTCGGGCGGCTGGGCCGGCCATCTGGGCCAAGGCCCAGTGTGGCCGAGGGGTGGCCTCCCTTGTTTCCCTTTTTTTTATATTTATTTTCTGTTTTAAATTTTAGACCCACATTATTTTTACTTAGTAAAATATGACAACAACTCCTAAAATAATGTTTCAAAATAACCCTCAGCCACAAAAGGTTTTAACCCAAAATAAATTAGTTTTGTGTTTTATAAAATACCAAAGGCATTTAAAAAATGTTTTTGCTACCGTTTAAATCATTTTAGTGCATTTATACATTATATAAAAATGTGGATTATTCATCATAGTCATCTGTGCAATAACTGACACAACCCGGACATTTTGGTTTTTAATATTTGAAAACTTTTGATGTTTGCCTGATTTTGAATTTGAATTAGAATCGGTTTCGAACTAACGCAAGATTAGCATCAGTAATCAAGGTGACGTGGCATCATTAGCAAAGGTTTACTGTAGCTTGATTATCCGGGCGTCACAATTCTCCTCCACTACAAGAAATCTCGTCCCGAGATTTAAGAGGGGAGTAAGGGGGGAAGGTTTGGTAACGAATATAGCGGGTCTTCTCATCCTGGCTTGCTCTTCTCGAAGAGGTCAATCCAATATATTGATGCCTTCATACTTCTGCTTCAGGTCAAAATGATGAAGTCGCCATCCTTTCTTCGGGATCTTCATCGTACTTACGAAAAGGATATGGGGGGAAGACTCGGGAAGGGCGGGCCTTACCAGGTTGACTATCTGGTACATAACTCAGGGAATGGGGTAGGAAGTAACTCTCGAATTGAACTTAAGAAAATATCGAGAGTAAAGTAAGAAGGTACCATGAGAAGTTTCAAACGGATAGGCCATTGTTCGATGTCTGAAACAACATGCGAAAGGGGTCCAGAGCAATGAGATTGAGTATTGCGTCTGCTACCAAAATAGATCACTTGGGACGGTGGCCCGTGAATTACATACGAGGCCGCACGCGAGGAACAACCTTGGGAAGAGGGGGTGCAGGAGAGTCAGGTTTCGATCCTGTGGAACTGTGGGTTATGGGCCCACCATGTGGTTGAAAGTAGGAAGGGGGCCGACATTTTGCACGGTCATGATAGTAAGGCGTGTCAAAGGGTAGCCTGTCAGATATGTCGGCAACAACATCGATACCAAGGGCGAGGGACGAAGAGAACCATTTCCTGCTCGTTGAACGAGGCGGACCAATAGGCAAAAGTTCTCGTCCATCGATGGCTACCGGAATGTCATCAACAATAGTAACAGGGTTACACCAGACAAGATGGTACACCGAGGTGTTTACATGAGCAGGGATATTACTGCTTATATTATATAGATCACAAGAAGGTTTAAACAAACCAATGGAAAGGAAAAGTGATTATTATGTTTAAACAGAACAATGGAAAGGAAATTGTGTTTAACACATCTTTCAGGGGTAAATCCTTCCCAAGGACAAGCAGAGCATGATATCCATGATAGGATATAACGTAGAAAACCCTTCAGGAAAGGGGAGAGAAATATCATGACATTACCCATACAACGGTGTTAGGATAAATGATAAATAAAATTTAGCATCGTGCTTCAAATGTTCCTGTTGAAAATCGGAGTACCATTGACATGCTTCGAGATAGCCTTGACATGGTCTTCGTGTGAAGATCAGACTTTGGAAACACGAAGGATCCATCAGGAATATCTTGTAGAATAAGTCTTACAATTTCCTCATGGATGAATGGATAACCTTGCTGAAAAGGAATCTATAATGATAGGTCCTCCAGCCGGGGGGGGGGGTGCTAGGCATGACATCATGTTACCGGGTCTTCAAAGGATCAATATCATAACTCTTGGAAAGTTGTCCTAACCATCTATCTGACGGAGATTCAGGTATGATTGGTGTCAGGATACCTCAGGCTCAGGATGCCTGAGAAGACAGGTGCAACACCAATTTACGGGATGACACTGTAAGATTCTCGGGAAATGAACTATGAAGTGACTTCCATTAACAAGAGTTCATCATTAACCCAAGGAGAGGACAAGGAGGTGTCTGGTGAACTCAACGGCAATTCGCCGAGATTCCCCAAAAGATGGATTTCCACCATTAAGTGAACAAGGAGATAACATTTGCCAGATCAAATGATATAAGGAAGTATGCTCGAGGAAAACATACACAATTAAACATTGGTTGAAATGTGCGCCCGAAATATGGGTTGGGTTGCACGACCAATGTCAGAATGGTGATTCAATTAGCGAAGGACTTAGAATGAACTATCGCCCATTCACTTCAAAGCAATAGGGTTGTTAGAAGTTTTGAATTCACACGCCATAGCTCCATTGTCGGTATTCCGGTTGAAAACAATACGGGGACCAAGGAATGAACGAAGATGGCAAGAAGTATTATGATATCAAGAATTATTAAGAGGTGGTGAAATTCTCACCACATTCTTGACAAAAAGAGATGGTAATACTTCCGAGGTAAGGAAGATCAATTGCTGGACAGCAAGGAACTCAAGGTATAACACCAAACATGAACAAGCTTGTGTTGGTGGGAAGGCAATAAAGTGGTCGATGATAATACAATCCATCGAGGCAAGGATGGTATTTCTCATCATGAATCCAATTGATATCCTGGATGAGCTCAGAATGTTGACGATCACGACACCTTTGTCGTGAGAGTTCATGAGGATGTAATCGATCGGCGACGACATCAAGTCAAAGTAATGATGAAGTGAAAGGTTATTGGAACCAAGGGTACGACACAAACTCGAAACCAAGCTTGTTGTTCAAGGCGAAATGATATGACGATGAGGATCGACATAAGGTTAGTTCATCGTCGAAAATTGATGCTCCGAGAATAAGGACCAAGTAGGACAGTTAGAATCGTCACGACAATGATATAGCCAAACAGGCTAGGAATGGCGTGATCGGGTACAAACTCGTACTTATAGAAGCTTACTGAAGAGTTGTTGAACCGAAAAGCGGACTCGGTTCAGTTACCGGTGTCTTTGAGTGTTCAATAACTCAGAGCCCGCGAAAAATTGGAATTAGTAGGAAGGTAGCACTTGATGAAGAACTCATAAAAAGTTATGCAGTTCCATGATAATCTCGAGATACCAGGGGGGTAATACTCGACGACAGATCAAAGTAGAGGTTGTACCAGGGTATTGATCCACAGAAGACAAGTGCTTACACTTGCATCGAAAATGGTATTTAAAGGAGAACATGGTCGAAACCACGATTGTAAAAGGCCATACCCCAGATATAAGATGAACTTATATCAAGGGAATAATTAATTTTAAAAGAAGCTTCGATGAGAAGATGTACATCGGGTCCATGGGCATGAACACAAAGTTCAAGGTCGACTCCCACTTCTCCAATGCACAACCTTTCATTCACTTCTCGCGTTCAATGAAGTCGTAGTGTTGAAATTTTATCTGGCAAAATACCAGAAGAGTATGACTCGTGAAATCTTCCGAGTTCACACATATTAAGGAAGGCATAGGTTCAACCCATCAGGGCATCTTACGAACATATACCACAAACTTCGGGGCAATTAATACAAGCTCAAAAGTAGAGCATTGTTGGTCAAGCAGAGGATACAATGTACCAAAGGCATTATGTATCAGGGGAAAGAGCTCACAACGTGATTAATATGAAGGACATAAAATCCAACAAAGGAACCAATGGTCCACAACGGAGCTGGTGTGGGTATCGGTACTCTAGAAAGAATGCATGGGCATCATATTATAGAACATCGGAATAATTCGATGCTTAGATAACAAAGGAATTATGATTTCCAAAACAAATGATCAGAAGCAGACGCTCTGACCAAGGATGGATAAGTTCAATAGACTTAGGGGCACGACCGACGGCAATTTAATTGGTTGATAACCAGCTCATGTCCAAAATGACGTCTGAGCCGGAGGGATGAATCCTAGGACCTGATTGAGGATTGCGAGCATTCACAACATATCGAATCAACAGACCCAAATGATAATGACAAGGGATGTCAATCTGATTACGAGACTTATGGGATTAACCATAATGCAAGCAAGCAAGAATTTCAAGAGCAATAGGCTGCTCGGGATTTTCGAAAGATCGAATGGCATTTCGAAGACTTTTGTGAAATACCTGAATCAACTGGGGATGAGCAGCTACTCGATAAGTGCGAGAAATTATCCGTATGGGTATTCAGGTGGTAAGGAACTGCAAGGCAGTAGGCGTAAGTATTCAAAGAACAACAACGAGTATTTCGGGGCGTCTTGTAATAAAAAGAACAACTGGGGACTAAGTAAGAACGGTGTATGAATTTATTCACAGGGATATTTCGGTGGTAGTGAATTGCAAAAGCAATGGGCAGTCCCGAAAGAGTATCGGAAAGTAACTTTGAAATCTTGATGTGCAGTCGGCGATCATCTAGACTGAAGGGGCTCTCCGGGAGAAAGCGTTTTCGAGAACCTAAAGTTAGATTTTAGAAAATCATTTAACCCGACTAGAAGAGAGATCAGAGTCCCAGAGTATAGACGAGGAGTAAAAGATCCTAATACCACCCAATGGCGACGTGGGCCCGTAAGGCACACAGCCAAGTTAGTAAAAGTTTTGCAATGGCTAGACTCAACTTCGGCCAAGGAGTTGGAAAGGGGATTCCTACAGGCAGTCGGCTCTGATACCAACTTGTGACGCCCCCGATTCAATCGTACACTAATCATGCACGCAAATGTGTACGATCAAGATCAGGGACTCACGGGAAGATATCACAACACAACTCTAAAACATAAATAAGTCATACAAGCATCATAATACAAGCCAGGGGCCTCGAGGGCTCGAATACAAGTGCTCGATCATAGATGAGTTAGCGGAAGCAACAACATCTGAGTACAGACATAAGTTAACCAAGTTTGCCTTAAGAAGGCTAGCACAAACTGGGATACAGATCGAAAGAGGCGCAGGCCTCCTGCCTGGGATCCTCCTAACTACTCCTGGACGTCGTCAGCGGGCTGCACGTAGTAGGGGCACCTCCGGTGTAGTAGGGGTCGTCATCGACGGTGGCGTCTGGCTCCTGGACTCCAACATCTGGTTGCGACAACCAGAAAGAAAGGAAAAGGGGAAAAAAGGGGGGAGAAAGCAACCGTGAGTACTCATCCAAAGTACTCGCAAGCAAGGAACTACACTACATATGCATGGGTATATGTGTAAGGAGGCCATATCAGTGGACTGAACTGCAGAATGCCAGAATAAGAGGGGGATAGCTAATCCTGTCGAAGACTACGCTTCTGGCAGCCTCCGTCTTGCATTAAGTAGAAGAGAGTAGATTGAAGTCCTCCAAGTAGCATCTCCAAGTAGCATATCCAAATAACATCTCCAGTAGCATAATCCTACCCGGCGATCCCCTCCTCGTATCCCTGAGAGAGAGCGACCACCGGTTGTATCTGGCACTTGGAAGGGTGTGAGTATCCGGTTCTAGTTGTCATAAGGTCAAGGTACAACTCCAAGTCGTCCTGTTACCGAAGATCACGGCTATTCGAATAGATTAACTTCCCTGCAGGGGTGCACCACATAACCCAACACGCTTGATCCCATTTGGCCGGACACACTTTCCTGGGTCATGCCCGGCCGCGGAAGATCAACACGTCGCAGCCCCACCTAGGCAAAACAGAGAGGCCAGCACGCCGGTCTAAACCTAAGCGCACAGGGGTCTGGGCCCATCGCCCATAGCACACCTGCACGTTGCGTGGGCGGCTGGAAGCAGAACTAGCCCCCCTTAATACAAGAGCAGGCTTACGTTCCAATCCGGCGCGCGCCGCTCCGTCACTGACGTCTGAAGTGCTTCGGCTGATACCACGACGCCGGGATACCCATAACTACTCCCGCGTAGATGGTTAGTGCGTATAGGCTCGTAGCCAACTCAGATCAAATACCAAGATCTCGTTAAGCGTGTTAAGTATCCGCGAACGCCGAACAGGGCCAGGCCCACCTCTCTCCTAGGCAGTCTCAACCTGCCCTGTCGCTCCGCCACAAAGATCCACACAGAGGGCCGTCGGGACAAAGGTCCTTTCAGCCCCCAATCCGTGAATCACTCGCGGGTACTCTTTGAGCTGACCCGACTTTAGTCACCATCTGTATAGTATGTATGTATGTATAGTATATACCCGTGATCACCTCCCGAGTGATCACGGCCCAATAGTATAGCAAGGCAGACTGACAAGAATGTAGGGCCAATGATGATAAACTAGCATCCTATACTAAGCATTTAGGATTGCAGGTAAGGTATCAACAGATGTAGCAACAATGTCAGGCTATGCATCAGAATAGGATCAACGGAAAGCAGTAACAGGCTACACTACTCTAATGCAAGCAGTATAGAAGAGAATAGGCGATATCTGGTGATCAA
>NC_041388.1:596734026-596734851 GCF_002162155.2 Triticum dicoccoides
GGGGGGGGGGGCTTGCCTGGTTGCTCTGGCAAGAGAGAGGGGTCGTCAACTCCGTAGTCGAACTGGTCAGCAGCAGCGTCGGTCTCGTAGTCTACCAGAGAGAAGAGGGGGAAGAAATAATGAATACAGAGCAAACAAAGCATCACAAAATATAACAAGGCAATACGCGGTGTTCGGTGTGCCCTAACGCGGTAGTAGGTGATACTGGTGAAGGGGGGAAAACATTCGGGAAAGTATTCCCGGTGTTTCGTGTTTCTGACAGATGAACCGGAGGGGGAAAGTTGCGGGTTTGATATGTTAGGTGTGTGTGATGGACGAACGGGCTACGTATCCGGGTTCGTCTCGTCGTTCTGAGCAACTTTCATGTAGAAAGTTCTTCCATCTGAGCTACGATTTATTTTATATTAATTTCTAAAGTTTTTGAATCATTTTTAGGACTAATTTAAATATTTTAATTCAACATTATCCAGAATAGTGCTTGCTGATGTCAGCATGACGTCAGCAGTCAACAGAGGTGTTGACTGGGTCAAGCTGACGTGTGGGTCCCGCATGTCATTGACTATTTTAGTTAATTAAGTTAATCAGTTAATTAGGTTAATTAATCTTAATTAGTTGCTTTAAAAAGAATTAATTAAGTTAATTATTTAGTTAATTAATTAATTAATATTTAAGTTTATCTATCTATTTACTTATTTATTTATCTATATTTTTAATTTAATTAAACTTTTTTTCTTTTCTCTTTTTTTTTGAAACCGTTCTGGGGCGGGGCCCCCTAGTCAGTGGCCCGGGGGGGGGCCTAGCGGGTGCTGGGTACGGGGTGCGGGC